>NC_056739.1:1612648312-1612723312 GCF_019279795.1 Protopterus annectens | reverse complement strand
TCCAAGAAAGGCAGGCAGCCTCAGCCTCATCATTCTTTCTCCCTCCCCTTGCCAGTACCAACAGATAATTGAGCCCCTACTCAAACTCAGGCATCCTGGGCTGAAGTCAGGAATGATCCTTCTGTGCCAATGCAGCTGGGTCAGCCATGCATTTTGTGGTGAATTGGGTCAATTAAATAATGTTGTTTCTAATTAAATGTTATTTATTCCCAATCCCAGTGTGGTGCTGCAAGGGTAAAATGCTTTTTTAAGCTCCCACTGAAGTGAAGAAGTAATCAATGCTTTGGCTTGTAAAGTGCAGTTTAAGTCTGTAAATATAATCTAATATGGAATTGTGGTATGTAATATCCATAAAAAACAGCAACAAAAAAGTTAACAAAGAGCAAAACATAAATGTCAGAATTCTTCATAAGTGTTGTGAGTCTGAATATGGTCCAGACACTGGATTCTGAAAGTTCTTCTGATTTCACTGTAAAATACATTAAATGAAGTAATAATG
Source organism: Protopterus annectens (assembly GCF_019279795.1). NCBI lineage: Eukaryota > Metazoa > Chordata > Ceratodontiformes > Protopteridae > Protopterus > Protopterus annectens. Next base: position 1,612,722,813 of record NC_056739.1, on the reverse strand, counting down.
ATATCAGTCTATCCATGCATGTTTACAATCACAGCCAAGTCTTGTAGTGGCCCAGTGAACAGACATTGTTATCCATAGAGTTTACTAGGAAAGGGGAAACAAAAGGAAATTATTACACCATTCTTCCATATCAAACACACCTACAGACAGTTTAGAAATTGCCAACCTACCTATAGAATGCCTTTGAATTGTAAAGAGAAGCCAGAACACTTGAAGAAAACCCACGAGAACATAATGATGACACACAGTCCTCACAGAAAGCACCCTAGATGAGAACTGAACCAGATAATCTCTTTGCTGTGAGATAACAGTGCTACCCCCTGTGCCACTGGGTCATCCAACTAGATGAATACATTCAGGCAATAGCCAAAAGCAGAATGGGCTAGATGGTGTTTTTGAACATTAGATGACAGAGTAGGGTGCACCAAACATGTGCTGAGTAGGGTGCACCAAACATGTGCTGAGTAGGGTGCACCAAATGTGTGCTGAGTAGGGTGCACCAAAAGTGTGCTGAGTAGGGTGCACCAAACGTGTGCTGAGTAGGGTGCACCAAACGTGTGTTGAGTAGGGTGCACCAAACGTGTGCTGAGTAGGGTGCACCAAACGTGTGCTGAGTAGGGTGCACCAAAAGTGTGCTGAGTAGAGTGCACTAAAAGTGTGCTGAGTAGAAATAGAATTTAAAAAAGAACTGATAGAAGAGAGCTTGGTAGATCAGGAAGATCATGAAAGTCAGATTATTACATTTATTTACAGTGAAATCTTTACTTGCAAATGTTGAACTGTAAATTGTTGTTGTTCTTGTTTTATTTGTATTGTGGAAATTTTCTGCTCGGGCCTCCACTGAAAAAGGACTCTAGCTCAGATGGACTAACCCGGTCAACAAATGTCAAATAAATAAATAAGTTATGCGAGTCCCTGAAAAACAGAAGGGCAGAATTGCTTGATGTTTATGAAACAGGAGTTGGTGAGATTGATTGAAAAGGATGAATAAGACATTAAAATAATAAGGGTACACTGATGCAACCTCTTAGTGTGTTTTGAGACATATGACCTAAAAGAAAGGCTCCTATCTTACTTAAGGAAACCTAAAAAGCCATTACAACCAATGGTGTGAGGATTTACATTCTGCAAGATTGCTCTGTGGTGATCAGAATGAAAAGTGAGTCCTGTATGCGTCTAGATTATTCAAAGTTAAGGGATTTTGATACAAACTCAAAACATTTATGGATGCTGGGGAAGCGCTGAAGTTGGTGCAGCAATGCCGGACTGGGCAAGACCAAGGAGAAGAATTAGAGAGACTATTATTGCAGTCTACTGTCTAGGATATATACATTTCAACAAAAAGGAAAAAAAAAACTGTCGTGCAGCCAATTGATTTGTTTAGAAGAATAATGACACTAAGAGAGAAAGCAGTTTAGTGGCTTTATTAACCTGCTCACAATTAGGCAACATAAATTTAGGTTGTAAATTAAAAATGAACATGGTTAAACTACTACACCTGAGATTCTTTGCAGGAGAATGATAAAATAAGCTTTATTCTAGTAAATCTGACAGCCAGGATGTGACACCAGAGGCCCAACCTGACTGTCAGAATGAATGAATGTTTATCTGTATCTCTAAACATGACAGGGGATACAGCAGTGATAGTAAAGCATGCAGTGTGAGAATTATAGTGTAGCTTAATTTTTTTATTTATTTTTTACAGCTAAAATATTGACCAACTGCATCTAGAAAAAAGGACTTCACGAGACACAAGTAATTCTACGTTGTTGTATTTGTTCTGCAACAGGAAATTTTCTAGTTTTTGAAAGCACTCAGTAAATGATTACTCTGATATATGACATCTTAAAGATTTTGTGATGATACTGGCTCACTTTTAGTTCAAAGGAACAGTCAGTTAAGGCATTTAGTTTGTGAAAATGATTCCAGTGTCTTTTATACCCTTTTTACTTCCATTTGCAGCTGTGTAAGTAAACATACCATAACAGTAGATCTTAGAATGATCACTGCTGCTGCAGTAACCTATGCTACACTGGTTATGTCTTGCATAGGATATAACAGTCAGTCAGCTTCTAAAGCTTCAGAGCACCTTCCACTCATCCAAGTAGTTACTCAACTCAAGGTGAGCTGAATAAAGGACAGGTTTGGGCACCAAGCCCTTCAAAGCTTTCATGCCAGCTTAGAGAGGAAACCTAAGCCCTGAGAAGGCATTACTAGCAAAAGCAACAACACATGTCCACACCCTGGCATAAAAACCGCACTCACAAAAAAACAAACAAAAAAAAACACAAAGGGGAGAAAGGGAATGAGGAAGCGGCCACTGCAGCAGTGGTCATTCAAACACTAGTCCTGGATGGGTGCTGGTTATTTTGATGACACCAATTAGAAAACCTTTTTTCCATTTATTTATACATGCTTTTCTACTAGCAGGCTTTCTTTCTCCATTAGTAGCTGGTGCATGTACTCAGTAAATAGGTGCTTAAAAGATATTAAGATCCTATCATCCAGGCAGTCAGTTGAAGTTCTTTGAGGTTGGGATGTATCAGACATCCCTGTTCTTGTGAGAGCAGATCCAGTCTGTGAGGAAGCCCATGGAATTTACCCCTGGCCAATTCCAAAAGAAGGGAAATCCACTGTAGCCTGGGCCAGAAGGGAGTCTCCATGTTCATCTTTGGGGACTGATTCTGAATCTTCAGAAATACCTTGGATATCAGTGGAAACACATACAGGAACATTCCCGTTCAAGGAAAAGAAAAGGCGTCTGTCTTCCATCCTTCTTGGAAGGAGTCCAGGATCAGAATCTTGCCATCTAATTGTTCAGACAGGAAGCAAGAAGGTCTGCTTTAGAACTCCCCACTGATGGATTAAAATTTGTTAATCCCCCTAATCTAGTTTCTTCTTGTGAGAGTCTTCCTTTGTCCTGCTCAACATGTCTGCTACACAGTTTTGCTGTGGAATGTAGGATGTCTGTAGAGTCAGATTGTGCTGTAAAGCTATATCCCATGCTAACATGGCTAGCTTGAATAGCAGGGTAAGATCTGGTTCCCCCTTGCTTGTTTATGTAGGACATCATACTCAGAGAGGGAGCAAAAAGGTCTGCTTTAGAAACTCCCCACTGATGGATCAAATCTTGCTGGACCCCCCTGTAATCTAGTTTCCATTTGTAAATGTCTTCCTTTGTCCTGCTCAACACAATTTTGCTCTGATTGAATATAGGATGCCTGTAGAGTCAGATTGTGCTGTAAAGCTATATCCCATGCTAACATGGCTAGTCTGAATAGCAGGGTAAGATCTGGTTCTCCCTTTCTTATTTATGTAGCACATCACTGTGGTATTGTCTGTAACAACTTGAATAGGTCCTGAGTATCAAAGAAAATTGAAAGAGTTGAGTACGTTGATAAGAGTTATTATTTCATTTATGTTTATGTGCTTTGGTCTGTCTTTCTTGTCCCAGATAGTTTGCACATTTATCCCCCTTAATACTGCTCCCCAAAGGCTAAGGTGTCTGTAGTACTGCCTGCTTTGGAGCAGGACAGAAGAAGGGGGAACCTGGATTCAGGGATATTTGATGTCTCCTCCTAGTGAGTTTTCTTTTCACAAATCCCAGAACTAGAAAAATTTGAAAAGATAACAGATAGTGGTGATGGGATAAAGAGACGTCAGATATCACTGTACCTTTCTCTTGTGGAGTCATGCAAGAGGTGGATGCCACGAGACCCAGAACCCTAAAGTATTTCCTTGCAGTGACCGAAGTCTGAGTGGAAAATATAGATCTATTTTTTCCTGTGGAAGAAAAGCTGTTTGTACTGAGGTGTCTTGCAGACATCCCAGGAACACAATCTTGTGTGATGTAATCAAAAAGGCCTACTGAATATTCTCTTGGAATTCCAGCCTGTGTAGGAGATTTCTCATCTAAGCAAAAGATTCCTGACACTTTGAAAAATGCTCTGGAAAGCTGATCAAGTTGTCTAAATATGGGAAAAAATGGGTGTACCCTATAGCCTGCAATGGGTTATGACACAAGCTTGAAATTTTGTGAACACTCTTGGAGCAGTAGATAGCCCAAACGGCAAGGCAGAGGACTGATAATATGATTCAGACACATAAAATTTTAACAACACATGAAATCTGGATGAATATGATTATGATAATATGCTTCTTTTAAATCTAAGCTTACTAAAAACTCAAATGAGGAAGAAGGGATAAGAGGCTGTAAAATGAGAACATTTTGAACTAGGCCACAATCACAAACTGTTTTAGGAAGAACATTCTTGAATAAAATCCTTTTCCCAACTGGGAAGAAGGAACTGCTTCTATAACCCCCGAGACAGCATGTGTTGTAGGACAGGAATGGAAATCTTCAACAAACACATTTAAATAATTCTGACCATATTATTTTGGTAAGATATGGTTATTAAATTTGTATATTTGCGAGCTACAATTTTGTGAGATGTATACTGGTAGCTATATTGATATCAGAGTTCTTTCCAACGCATGTGGAAGGGGAGGTTATTTGACCAAGGGGAATATTTTGTGGTTGTGAAGGGTATATGGGTAGGGTATATGTTACCTTAATGGCAATGTATGTCCACTAAGAATCCAACAAACTACATTAAAATAAATTATGACTCCAATTGCATTTTTTTCAGCAGGGTATGACTCTCTTAATTTGTGACTGGAATTTGATTAATGCAAGATTATCACCACCATAATCATCAGCCACCTTTTTAACCATTTTCCACATGTGGTTGGGGTTTCAACTGTCATCATCTTTTTTGATTCAGCATAATTCTCCTGCCTTCTTCAATGGTCATGCTTGATTGCTGCAGGTCTTTTCTAATGCAATCCATCCATCTCTTTGCTGGATGTCCTCTTTTCCTTAGAACAATAGAAGTTGATTCAGGGCCATGAAAAATGAAGTTGTAACCAATGGATAAGTTTTTTTCTTGTTACTACAAGTATGTAGGGTTGATAGATATGGCACTTGTATTAGGTGGGCCTACAGATTGTATAGACATCACTTATTATTTACCAAAATATCTAGCTTGGTCCTTAGTATTGTGACAACATGTCACAGTTTGCTTATTAGTGGTTAGAGAAATTATTGTAGACCAGTAAAAACACTGACACTTTATATATTTTCTGGAGGAAGAGAGGTTTGCAATATGGTGATTAGGTACAGTTAGAGAAATGCTAGATAGTATGAAAAACATGCAGTGCATGACTGATAAATTTTAAAGGGAGAATTAAAGAGATGAACAACTAAGGCAGTATTCTAGAGAGATAATATGGGAGGTAAAAGATGTGTATGTAAAAACTGTAAAGAAACTGAAAGTTCTTAAAAGTCAGAACGACTCATTTAACTATAGATGTGCAAATTATGTTAAATAAAGCTAAGGAACACATTGATGGAATATTTGGATAATGCAGTACAATTTCAGAAAACAGCTGTGAAAAGGTTGTACTTTGATAAGCTGCTCACGTGGTTAAAATCATTTGTTGTAAGTTTAAGGCATCAAAAATCTGAAAGGGTATTATTTGAAGTAAAAGTAAGAGTAATGGAGAATTAACCAGACATCCTGTTAAAATTTGGCAGCATTTAAGTCACCTTTATTTCTACTTGCATACAAGAGAAATTAGGCAAGATATAGAATTACCTCAAATTCAGGTGTGTCTGAACCAAAGTTCATAAGACTGAATGGCGGAAAGGTTTTAGAATTGATGAAGCCTATTATGTTTGATGAGTTAAAAATTATATTGAAGTACCAGGGTTCAGGTAAGTCCCCAGAGTTAGATGGTCTTCTAATGGATTTTTGGAAATTAGGAGGCAATGTAATATTAGGGGCATAGTTGTAGCTTACAACTAATATATTATTCGATAAGGAACAAAATGGTTTGTGGCAAGAATCGGTATTAATGGTTAAACCTAGAAAGGTAAGGACCTAACTCTGCCATCTTCCTGCAAACTCACGTTGGTAATGAATGAAAATTATAAGATAATCATATCACTGACAAAAGCTTAGAAGGTATCAGATTTAATGTGTGTGGACCACTGTAGATATATGTGTGTGTGGGTGTGTCTGGGGGGGGGGGGGCTTTCATAATGGGCCAGATACGAAAGCTTGCACAGAGTTCAAGAAGAGTGTAGGAGCTCACTGCGGCAATATGTCTGCCGTGCGATCCAGGTACAGCCGGCAGGGGCGTGTACGAGAGCTGCTAAAGCTACTCTTGCACGGACAGCTGCTGAAAGCTATGCAAATGAGGTAAATTTGCAATCCAGGAAAACCTAACCTGCCCGTGGAAGATTAGTGTTATCTGCAGAAATGTACTCCGTTGGTAACGGAGTACCTTTCTGCAAATAGCTAAATGGTGCTATGACAGCTCCAAATAAAGGATACATACAGTTGAGGAAGCATGCCAATGGCCAAATATAAGGCCATTGGCATTTATAAATGTTTAAAATTATTAAAATCTAACTTTTTTTCCCTGATCTCTGATGTTTAAGCATAGCGCAACAACCTGCAAACATGTGGCGCTTTAAAAAACAAGAAAATTATTTAAAAATATCCAAAAATAGGCATTTTCCCTAAAAAGCTTATCCTGCCATGCAGGTGAATGGCAGGCTGAAGACAACATGGCCACTGAGTAGTGGTTGCTAAGGGGAGGAAGCTCAGTGTGAGAGATGTAACCATGCATTATTACGCAATCCTATGCAAATGAGGATAAGGATAGTGAATCCCAATTTTCACCAGCATGTGAGCCATGTCCCAAGAGTGTAAGTGTAGGAGTAGGTGAGTAGTAGAGTGGAATATAGGTGAGATCATGAGGGGGTATGTCAGAAAGGTTGTAAGCTAATTGGAGCACAGTGGCTTGTGTTTGCCCTGACTTGCACAGGATTGCAAGAGGCGTGTCTACAGTTGTCCTATTTGAAAACCTGAAACCAAAGGTGCACACTGTTAGAAGTTTGGAAATTTCTTGCAAACATGCACACAGCATGTGTGCTCATGTGCGCGTGTTTGCACAGTGCTGCCCTGGGCAGAAACAGAAAGGGAAAAGGAAGGAAAAGTAGTAGTAGGAAGTTAACCAAGGAGAACTAGCAGAGCTGCCAGGTGAAATATATCATAATCAGCCAATTACACAGGCAGCAGACTAGCCCAGCCCAGCCCAGCCCTTTAAACTATGCAAACAGCATTCCTCCCTGTTTTTTCCCAAGAACTCTGCAACACTGCAGTATACAAAGAGGGAAAGGTTAAAAAGCTTAAGTCAGACAAAATGTTAGGGGCTGCTCTTGCTATCATAAACCAACATGTGCAAGGTGCTGAAGGTGGTGATGTTGTGAATGCTGCTGAGTAACCCACAGTGAAGAGACGGAAAAGTATGTACAGACCCAGGGTAACCTACCAAGGGCTACATGAGCTGGAGATAGTGGAGCGCTATAGGGTGGACAGAGACCTCCTGCAGCAAACTGTTGAGCTGTGCCGGCCACGCATCACACACAGAACCAACAGAGGGGAACCCACCCCAGTAGATACCAAGGTATGTGTTGGCATAAGAATACTAGCTACAGGTACCTTCCAGAGACCAACTGGTGATATGATGGGGATTTCACAGGGATCAGCATCCAGGGTACTCCACCAGTTCCTGGATGCCATGTCAGCACATGTCGGTGACCACGTATATTTCCCCAATTCCCGTGAGGCATTGGCCAGCAATATGTGTCTTTTCCACCAAATAGCAGAATACCCTGAGGTAGTGGGTGCAATAGACTGCACGCACATATGCATCAAAGCACCACTCGGTGAGCAGGGTAGGGTCTACATCAACTGCAAGGGCTTCCCCTCCATCAACTGCCAGGTCGTGTGCGATGCCCAGGGCATAATAATAAATGTGTGTGCTGGCTGCCCTGGAAGCTATCACGATTCCCACATCTGGCATCTGATGTAGCTGTACCAGAGGCCAATGGGGACATCCTTGATGGTCACCTAGTGGGGGATGCTGGATACACACTGGAGCGGTGGCTGATGACACTCATCAGAAATACACACACACCTGAACAAGAACTTCATAATGAGGCACACACACAAACAAAAAACATAATTGAGTGTGTGTTTGCGGTGCTCAAGTCACAGTTCCGGTGCCTGGACACATCTGGTAGAGCCTTGCAGTATTCACCAACTACATGTACCCAAATTGTTATGGTATGTGCCATGCTACACAATATGATCCTGCAGAAACAGCTGCAGCAGGAACAGCACAGGGCAGGGCCAAACAGCCCCCCACCATTGCAAAGGCCTGCACAGGCACAGCGTGACTCGGAGGAGGAACAACCTGAGCCTGCCCCAGTAGGCAGAAGGAGGCGTGCCCAGTATGCACTGGCTTTGGCAAAGAGGGAACTCATAGCACATACACTGACTCAGTAGGAACCCTGGAAATGACACCTCTCTCTGACTTGCACATACAGTAAAAGGGATGCCTAACTTGATACTACCTGTTTTCAAACATGTATAGGGAGTCTACTATGTGCATCCGACATAGGCAGCCCTGCAGCACCACCTGAGACATGAATGCCCTATTTTAAGCAATATAAAGCATTACTAAGCACATTTTACCAGTACTGAGCATATTAAAATCCGATTGCTCGTTGCTGCGCACCGCGCTAACTGTGCTAACCAGCGCAATGTTGGGCAATGTTGAGCAACATTGGGCAACGTCGGGCAATGTTGGGCAAAGTCGAGCAAAGTTGGGTAAACACATTCACACCTGCTTTACTGTTCCTTAACCAGTCAGGTCTGCTGAGCAGGAAAATAAAGAGCAGTGACAGGGCTTGAACTAAGGATACTGTGCACTATAGTCACAGTACTGAACCACTAAGCCATGACAGCATTTCAGTGGCACAGAAACAACTTAAGTCACTCACACATACCAGTAGGGGGGGGTCACATACCTAACAGTCACAGCCAGTAAAACAATTGTTGACAAACGCAAACACAAACAAATACTGTATCATGCCCTCTGAAGAGGCATATGAGTACCTCCCCCCAGGCCTATGCAGACAGATAACAGCAAGCCAGGCAGTGTGATGTGGGTTGGGTAGGCTATGAAGTCACAAACTAATATGTGTGTAATTGGAAGCTAAGGTCTGTAGTACAGTGGTATGTCTCAAGCCAGTACGATAGGCAACAATACAGACTGAAATGGAGTACCTGACATAGCAGTGTAGGCCTAACAAATGTGTATAAGTGTCAGGTGTACCCCTCATCCTATGTACACCCACAGTAACAATCAGGTGTGCCCCCCTGGGTAGAAATGTACAAATAATAGCTGTCCCCCCCCGTATGTAGAAATGTTGATAAGTCTATGCAAATTGACGTATGGAAGCCCTGCAGGCACAGCGCGCTTCCTGTCGATGTACAACACAAAGGTGAGCCCTGAAGTAAAAACCAACTTGATTTTTCACACACATATAGTATATATGCCCATACTGGGCATGCTCACACACACAAACAAATTTAGCAAATTTCATTCAGCAACATACTGAAAGGTCATACTGGGCATACTCACACACTTAAACAAACAAAGCAAATGTCAGTCAACAGCATACTGAAAGGTCATACTGGGCATGCTCACACACTTAGGCCATGTCTGAGTACAGCAGTGGGCCACAAATATCTGGCAGTTGCAGTTCTTACTCCAGACACTTGTCACTATTCACCAATCCTGCCTTGTGCACACAGTGATATGAAAACAGACCCATATAATATACTGGACCCCTATCATAATCAAACTATGTACTACAAGTACTTAAGTTGTTCAAAGAAAGTGAAAATCCAAAGAAGATCAATAAATCTCCAATAGAAACAATGAGCACTTCTAACATCATCCAAGCCATGTTCTGGCAAAAGTATTGCCAAAGAGTCCATAGAGAACCATGAAGCTTTCTTTCGCTATGTCATAAATATCAATGTAAACTCATATATGTTCTGAGTCAGTGCAAAATGTAAATGAATACATGTACATGACTGACATTGCCAACATCTTGTCAGACAGGTTCATACATATTTATCCCCCTCTCACTGACGAAAGGGCCCATTACCATACCTGGAGATTGTGAAAACCCAGAAATCACATATACAATGGTTAAACAGCTCTATCCAAACCTAAAAACACGGCATCTATGGGATGACATGGTTTCCCTGGCTGTGTCATATGTGAACTCCAAAACAAACAGACCCTGCACCTGAACAGTCTGTTGAGACTCACCCTCTGTACAGGATATGAAACTGTTGAATGGGTTACAGCTACGTTTGGCACACTCCACAAGTGTTGATGCACAACAGACCATGGGAACTATTGTCTTATAAGCCTAATAAGCCTGATCTGCAAGGCCATGGAGTCCATCATTATGGAATTCATAAAAAGAGCTATTGGGAGCCTACAAACACCCAAACCTACCTATTTTGGTTTGGCCAGGGGCAGATCATGGTTCCTAAACCTGCTAGACAGTTTTCAAGGCAGTCACCCAGGACATACATCAATGAAATGAGCTACACATGGCCTACATAGACCTTGAAAAGCCCTTTTCCAACATCCCACACACATGTCGTATCCACAAAATCAACAACCTGTGCATAAACACGTATGTCATCTGATGGATTGCCAACTGGGGCACAGATAGATCCCACAAGGTAAGAATTGTGGTCTCCCTGTTGGACTGTAAGCTGTTAACAACTGCTGTCCCCCATGGCTCAGTCTTGGGACCCCTCCTGTCTGGTGTATACTTTTCAGAAATACAGTCAAACACACAAGGGCTATGGTTAGCAAAGTTTGTGGATAACTGCAAAAAGGTTGTCATAATCGATGTTTGGGACAACAGAGACATCCTTAAAAAGGGACTCAGTCAGACAGATGTGGTGTCAAAATTATGGCCTCGAGCTACAGTCATACAAATACCACATAGGTGCCAACACCCTAAATATGGAGGTAATAATAAGGGATCTATGGACACATGTGGATTGTCATCTCTACTTCCAGAAACACATTCACAAAGTGGTTAGAAAATCATGCTATGTGTTTTCACAAATTGCCAAGGTATTTGCATGTAGGTCAAAGGAGGTTCCCTCTACTCATCAGTCATCAGACCCATCAGAGAGTATCATGGCACACTTGTGATGAATCTGACTAGGCACCTTCAGCAGCTGGAGAGACCACTGAAGTACCTCAACAAAAGGATTACTGGCCTGAAACAGTTGCCCCATGCAACAAGACTGAAGTTAACTCAATCTGTACTCTGTTTCATACTGTCTACTCAGGCGATATCTGCCCAACAGACAGGTCCATGTCCAATGCAGAACTGATGTACATGCGCTATCTGAAGTAAACCCAAGCTCACTGTGCCACATGCTCTAGGGATATCATCATCACAACAATAAATATAACATGTTGGAGGGATACATTACTAACTCACAGACTTCCCTTGCTTTGGAACAGGCTCCCAACCTACATTAAGCTGAGTCCCTCACTGACACTCTTCCAGAGCAGCCTTGATGAGTGTATGTGAAACTGAACTGTCACACCATGGATCACTTCATCAGCTCTACTACACAGAGGCCTAGGGAACTAACCCCATGTGTGATGATAGCTGCACACTCTGGCCATACTAATATATGCCTTCAGGCAGATAGCCTATTACCTACCTATGTACCTATATATATGTAGGGGGAACACATTATAATAAGCCAAAGATGGATGGGCAGAGATGTGTGTAAGAGTGTGACCATGACAGGGAGCCATCCAGGACTGTCCCACCCAGCACACATCCCAATGGCACAAAAGACATGAGGTGCACATCTCACCCACTGTACATAACAGCCACCAGTATTTGTAAGCATTACAGTGTATGTGGTCCATGTGCCTGCTGTACCACATGACTGTACAATGACGTACACATCTACTATCTGTAGACATATACCTGTCACATAGGTTCATAGGTATTTAGTAGACTATCTTCATGAAGGCATATATTAGCCTAGGCAAGTTGTGCAGCTTTCACCATCCCACTGGGTAGTCTCCTAAGCCCTAGTTCTAACAGTTAGCACCCTAAGCCCCTTTCTAGTAGGACTGATGATGTGATGCCTGGTGTGAATTGTCTGTTTCCCATCCACTCATCAAGGTTCCTATTGAAGAGTGTCAGTGAGGGGCTCTGTCTGATGTACATTGGGACTCTGTTCCACAGTAAGGCAAGTGTCTGGGATGGTACTCTATCCCACCAGCATGTTGTATTCATTGTTGTGATGAGGTTCATATCCCTGGAGTGTGTAGTGTGACTCAATTTTGTTATCCGCAGATGGAGCATGTTCAACAGTTATGTGTTGGACATGGCTCTGTATGTTAGGCAGAGTGTGCCTCTGAGTAGGCAGTACGCAACTGAGAACAGATTTAGTTTTACCAGTTGTGTTGCATAACACAACTGTTTGAGGCCAGTAATCCTCTTGGTGAGGTACCTCTGTGGTCTCTACAGCTGCTGGATATGCTTAGTCGAGTACATCCAAAATGGTGCATTGTACTCAATGATGGGTCTGATGACTTAAGAGTAGAGTGCCATGACTACCTCTTTTGATCCTGATGCAAACCCTTTGTTGATTAGATGGCCACATAGGATTTCCTAATCACTTTGGCAACATGGTTGTCAAAGGAAAGATGGCTATCTACTTGTGTCCCCAGATCCCTTATTACCTTGTCAGTTTTAAGGGGGTAACACCTATGTGGTAGTTTGTGGGTACTTTGTTTTCACCAAAGGGGATTGCTATGCATTCTTCCACATTGAGCTTGAGGCCATGATTCTGACACCACACATCTATCTCATACAGTCCCTTCTGGAGAATATTTGTGTCATCCGAGGAATCTATTATGGCAAACACTTTACAGTTCCCAGCAAACTTAGTCAACCACAACCCTCCTGTGTTGGCATGTACTTTTGAGAAGTCTATACCAAACAGGAGGGAACCCAGGACTGAACTCTGGGGACATCAGTTGTTACCAGTGTAGAGTCTGACATGTAGCCAGCAACTCTTAATTCGTGGATCTATCTGTGAGCCAGTTTGCAATCCATCTTGTGATGTATGGATTCATGCCCAGGTTGGTGAGTTCATCTATGATACCTGACTGGGGAATGGTGTCAAAAGCCTTAGCGAGGTATAGGTAGGCTGTGTAGAGCTCATTTCAATCATCTGTAGCCTGGGTAACTGTCTCAAAGAAATCCACCCAGTTCAGGAGGCGTGATCTGCATTTGACGAAGCCAAACTGGGTGTGCTCAACTGTGTGAAGGTTCCCAATGTCTTTATTGTTGACTTCCATTATGATTGGCTCCATTGCCTTGCAGATCAGACTTGTCAGGCTCATAGAGCATGAATGCCAAGGGTCTTTTGTGACCTCACCCCTGTGGAGTGGGAAGAACATTGCTGTTCAACATTCTATGGGTGCATATCCTGTAGAGAGGATGTAGAGAAAGGTGAAGGTATCCTTGATAAATATGGATACATCCCCACCCTATGTGCTATGATCCAGGTTCTGATGCTGGAAGGTATGGAATGAGTAGTATCCTGGTAGTGCTGGTGTGCTCTCTGGAGCCTTGAACTAGGTTTCTGTTACTGCACAGATATCAATATTCTCCTCGAGTGTGTGCATTTGGAGGCTGAGACTTCTGGCAATAAGTAGCATTTAGCTCACTTTGTGGTTATTTGTGTTGGTTACGGGGTTTGGTTTGTCCTGAGTGACCAGTGGTCCACACCTGAAGTCAATGCCTCATTGGTCCAATCTGACCATAAGCTAATTACCCTACATATCCACATTCTGCCCCCACCACCTATTAAGGAAACCAAGTTAAAAAATTTTACCAAAGCCAACTTCATGCTTCTTAAGACAGAAGTGGTGAACTTCAGGACACCCATGCAGATGGACAATACAGTTACAACTACTGAATCCTACACAACTGCACATTATAAGCACTTACATGAGTGCATGGATCGTGCTATCCCAAACAGAACCAAGATGCTATCCTCCAAGAAAAGAAAGACAATCTGGTGGTCCCTTGCCTTAAACAAACTGCACAACAGAAGGAAGAAACTGTTGCAAAAGAGGGTAAAATCCCATGAGTGGAGGAGCTCCGTGGTCAGCCTCAGTAAGAAGCTGTGATCCCTGATAAAATCCTCCAAAGCTAGTTACGAAAACAAAATTGCCACTGATTCTAAAGACACCCACAAAGCATTCTATAGCTATGTCAAGAATCTCAATGGCAACACTCAGATCTGCTCTGAGTTACAGCACAATGGCACTAAATATATGGACCCAACTGATATTGCCAACATCCTGGCAGATAGGATCAGTGCTAACTTTACCCTCCTCTCACCCATGAAAGAGCCCATCTCTATACTGGAAGAATGCAAAGTTGCTGTCATCATGGCTGCACAGGTAAAAACCACTCTCCAAAGCCTGGAACACAGCATCCATGGGACCAGATAACATCCCGGGCTGTGTTCTACACGAACTACAGAATGAACTAGCACCACACCTGAGTACCATGTTCAATCATTGCCTCACCTCAGGCTTTGTGCCTGCGGAATGGCGCACAGTGACGGCTATCCCACTACACAAGGGGGGGAGCCACCACGGACCACAAAAACTAGCGCCCCATTAGCCTGATGAGCCTGGTCTGCAAGGCCATGGAACGTATCAACATGGAACTTATAAACAAAGACATTGGAGATCTCCAAACTCTGGACCACAACCAGTTTGGGTTTGTAAAAGGCAGATAATGTCTCCTAAACCTGATAGACTTCTTTGAAGCAGTCACCAAAGCTGTAGACAAGGGTAAAGTGGTTCACACAGCCTATCTAGATCTTACCAAGGCTTTCGACACCATCCCTCACTCTGGAATTATAGATAAACTCACTAAACTAGGTATAAATCCCTATGTCACAAGATGGGTTGCCAACTGGCTCACTGATAGAACCCACACTGTGAAAGTAGCAGACTCCAAATCCGACTTCAGACCAGTGACAAGTGGAGTACCACAGGGTTCAGTCCTGTGTCCTGTCCTGTTTGGTATCTACTTCCATGGAGTACAGGCTAACACAGAAGGTCTTTGGCTAATGAAGTTCCCAGATGACTGCAAACTAGGAGCCATAATTGAAACTACTAACGATGTGGACATCCTACAAAAGGGCGTCACTGAGACAGATGCCTGGTGTCAAAGCCATGGCCTCAAGCTCAATGCCAAAAAGTGCATTGTCATCCCATTTGGTAAAAACTCTGTATCCATGAACTACAACATAGGCGGTAGTATACTTAACACTGAAAGTGTGATAAGAGACCTTGGGACACAGGTGGACAGTAGTCTCTCCTTTGATAATCACATTGCCACAGTAGTCAGGAAATCCTTCTACGTGGCACACCTCATCACAAATAGTTTCTCATGCAGAAAAAAAAGAGGTCATTGTTCCCCTCTACTCATTACTCATTAGATCCATTATAGAGTACAATGCTCCTTTTCGTATGTACCTCACAAGACATCCACAACAACTGGAAAGCCTGCAGAAATACCTCACAAAGAGGATTAGCAGTCCAAAATACATGCCCTACACAGACCGTCTGAAAACACTCCAGCTTTACTCTGTCGCATATCGCCTACTCAGAGGTGATCTCTGCCTAACATACAAAGCTATGTAAAGCACAGAGCTGTTGGACATGCTCCATTTAAAGAAATCCCAATCCCTCCGAGCTTCGGCCCCAAAACCCGGACCGAAATACAAAAGGAGGGGGTGTATCCATTTTCATAAAGGATACCCACACCTCTAGGTTAGTGGCACAGGACGAGGCCTCGGAGACCATCCAAGTGCAACTAACAGTGGGAAAAGCTGCTTATCAGATTGTAGCCTGCTACAGGTCACCTACCTTGTCTCAGGAACTTCACTCAGCATTCCTGAGAACAGTGGAAAACATAAAGGTCCTTCCAAACACCATGATATTAGGAGATTTCAACTGCCCAAACATTGACTGGGAGAATTACTCAAGTACAATCTCCTTTGCCCAATGCTTCCTAGAGTTTATAAACTCAAACACCTTGGAACAGCTGGTCACCATGCCCACTAGAGGTGACAACATACTGGACCTGATCATCACCAACATGGGGGATCAGTGTTCCACACCAGAGGTAAACCCTCGCTGGTAAGATCAGATCATAAAGTAATCACACTGGACATCCACATCCCGACCACACCCCCAGTCAAGGAAACCACTGTGAAAAACTTTTCAAAAGCAAACTTCACACTTCTCAAGACCGAAGTGGAAAGTTTCAAAGCCCCCTTGCTACAGGATAATGCTATCCAATCCGCAGAATCCTTTACAAGTGCATTCTATGAGCATCTACAGGGATGCATGGATCGAGCCATCCCAAGTAAAACCAAGACTCACTCCTCCAAAAAGAGGAAACCAGTCTGGTAGTTCCTGGCCATAAATAAGCTATACAACAGAAGGAGGAAACTACTACATGACAGAGCAAAATTCCAAAAAGGAAAGGCATCACTGATCATTATTAGCAAGAAACTATGATTGCTCATAAAATCACCCAAGGCCAGTTTCTAAAGAAAAATTGCCAAGAAATCTAAAGATAACCACAAAACCTTCTTTAGCTATATCAAACAGTTTGGTGGCAACTCTCAGATATGCTCTGAGCTACTGCAAAATGGCAAAAAATACACTAAACCAACTGACATTGCCAACATCCTGGCGGACAAATTCAGTGCAAACTTCACCACCCCACCCCCAAAAGGGCCCGTGTCCATCCCAGAAGAATGCAGAGCCCCAGACATCACAGACATGCAGGTAAAAACAGCCCTCTCCAAAGCTAAGAACACAGCATCAATGGGACTGGATGGTGTCCCAGGCTCCGTCTTACACGAGGTCCAAAAGGAACTAAACCCTTACCTAAATTCTCTGTTCAGACTCAGCCTTACCACAGGCTATGTACCCAAAGAATGGCGTACAGCAACAGTCATCCTGCTCCACAAAGGTGATGCCACAACAGAACCTGGGAACTATCGCCCTATAAGCCTGACCAGCCTGGTCTGCAAAGCTATGGAGCAAATTATCATGGAACTCATAAACAGAGACATTGGGAACCTCCAGACACTGGACCCTACCCAATTTGGCTTTGTTAAAGGCAGATCCTGCCTCCTAAACCTAGATGACTTCTTTGAAACAGTTACCAAGGCCATAGATGAAGGGAAGGTAGTCCACACAGCCTACCTGGACCTCACTAAGGCCTTCGACACCATTCTCCAGTCTGGCATCATAGACAAGCTTACCAGCTTGAACATTAACTCCTATGCCACCAGATGGGTGGCCAACTATCTCATGGATAGAACACACATGGTCAGAGTTGCGGGTGCCATGTCCGACTCTAAACCAGTCACAAGTGGCGTCCCACAGGGCTTGGTCCTGGGACCCCTTCTGTTCAGTATATACTTCTCTGAGGTACAGGCAAGCACGGGAGGACTATGGCTGACCAAGTTCACAGATGACTGCAAACTGGAAGTCATAATCCACTCACTGGTTGACACAGACATCCTCCAGATCAATTTTACAGAGACAGATACCTAGTGTCAAAACCATGACCTCAAGCTGAATGCCAAAAAATGCATAGTCATCCCCTTTGGAAAAAACAAAGTGCCCACGAATTACCACATAGGTGGTAATCCACTAGGTATGGAAATGTAATTAGGGACCTGGGGACCCAGGTAGATAGTAACCTCTCCTTTGATAATCGCATTGCCAAAGTGGTTAGAAATTCCTTCTATGTAGCCCACCTAATCACAAAAGGGTTCACCTCTAGATCAAGAGAGGTCATTGTGTCCCTCTACTCATCACTCATTAGGCCCATAATAGAGTACAATGCCCCATTTGGTAAGTACCTTAATCAGCACATGCAACAGCTGGTAAGACCACAGAAGTACCTCACCAAGAGGATCATGGGCCTCAAAAAGATGCCCTATGTAGCTCGACTAAAGAAACTCCAGCTCTACTTGGTTGCTTACTGCCTGCTCAGAGGTGATCTATGCCTGACGTATAAGGCCATGTCCAACCTGGAATTAATGGACATGCTCCACCTCAAGAAAACCAAATCTCTTAGAGCCACATGCTCCAGTGAATTAAACTTCAGCACAGCAATAAAGAGGATGTGCTGGAGGGATAGATTCCTGTCCCAGAGACTTCCCATACTCCAGAATAAACTACCTATCTATATCAAACAAAGCTCCTCATTAGCACTCTTCAAGAAAAATCTTGATGATTGGATGGGAAATAAGAAATTCACCCTGGGGATCACTTCTGTGTCTCTGCTTGACAGTGGCACAGGAAAGTAAATTTCTTGAGTGCCAAAAGCCAATGTACCTTTTTGGCTGGGCTTGTATAGGCCGCAGGGCCGATAGCCTAGTACCTACCTATGAACCTATGAACCTTTGAGTCTTGCCTAAAAAAGGTAATATGGGGACAGCAAGAGCCTTGGCCAGTATTCAGAAGCATAGGGGCAACAAGTGCAAATCATCTGTAGCAAAGCAAAGAGGCTTGTCTATCATGCCATCACAGGCAGACAGAGACTGGATCCCCTTTGAATGACACCAGAAGCTCAGCCAATTGTTGAAGTTTATCGTCTTTCTGTTATATTGCAGTATCACAAAAGTGAAGGTAAGATGCTACTCAAGGTCAGGGTCATACCAGCCTGGGCTACATGATCATAGAGCTAATATATAGCTCTTGTCATGTTGTCCTGGGAGGTATGTCTCAGATCATTCACACTGACATGTACAAAGAACACGTTTTATATATATATATATATATATATATATATATATATATATATACCTGTTCTGGAGTGATGTAAGTGCTTGTATTATGTGGCGGATCATAGCACCTGACAGGCAACTGACAGTAACCTTCCCCTTGTCCATCCGAGTGAGTGGAACATCTGTGTGCCTGACTATGAAGTCACCTATTACTAGTGTGTTGGGTATGTTGATTTGCCTTAGGGCTTGTTGTGAGGCACACTGCTTTGGTGTATTATGTGTTTTCTGGCGTGTGCTTGGAGGTGCATGTTGCTTGCTTGTCTGCTTAGGAGGACACTCTCTTTTTTTCAGATTAATATTTGTATTCTCCGAGTATGGTAATGTGTATTTATGTATGTGTTTTGCTGGTGCTTATATTGTAGGTCTATGTGAGACAGTTGGTGTTGTGGTTGTATGACCCTACTCCTCCTGACTGTATTGTCCAGTAGTGGGTTGACAGACCTTAGCCACCAGTTTGACCCTGTGTGTGCCAGCATGTGGTGCATCAACCCATATATGATATGGTCATGGCCTATAAATACAATATACTCACAGTACACCTAGTATGATAAGCCTGCTGAGGTTAGCAAATGTGAAAAAAAACCTTTGGGCAAACTGTCAGCAAGTAATGTTTGTATTGCACCCTGTAACTCCATTTTGCTTGCTGAAGTGTAAAGACGTACTCAGGTTGGATTAAGAACACAGCACTTGCCAACTGTGTGTGTGTGTGTGTGTGTGTGTGTGTGTGTGTGTGTGTGTGTGTGTGTGTGTGTGTGTGTGTGTGTGTGTGTGTGTCTCCTGGGGAGAGAGCAACCTTTTTGGAGACTACTCACACCCCTTAAAAGTGGTATACTCATCTTTGTCAAGTCTGATGATGTCACCATCCTACAAATATACCTGTGGAAAGGTAAAATCCCAGTAATGTGTATAGCGCATTGTGTAAATGCATACTGCTGTAGTATCATAATGTAGTTAGGTAAGGGTTCGAATCCTGCACTTACCAACTATGTATGAGAGTGTGTGTGTCTTCCTGGGGAGGAGCAACCTTTGTGGAGACTAGTCACACCCCTTAAAAGTGGTATACTCATCTTTGTCAAGTCTGATGATGTCACCTTCCTACAAATATACCTGTGGAAAGGTGAAATCCCAGTAATGTGTATAGTGTGTTGTGTAAATGCATACTGCTGTAGTATCATAATATAGTTAGGTAGGGGTTCAAATCCTACACTTGCCAACTGTGTGTGTGTGTCTCCCTTGGGAGAAGCAACATTTTTGGAGACTACTCACACCCCTTAAAAGTGGTATACTCATCTTTGTCAAGTCTGATGATGCCACCATCCTACAAATATACCTGTGGAAAGAAGAAATCCCAGTAATGTGTATAGTGCGTCATGTAAATGCGTACGGCTATAGTTAGGTAGGGGTTCAATCCTGCACTTGCCAACTATGTGAGAGTGTGTGTGTGTGTGTGTGTGTCTCTGGGGAGGAGCAACCTTTTTGGAGACTACTCACACCCCTTAAAAGTGGTATACTCATCTTTGTCAAGTCTGATGATGTCACCATCCTACAAATATACCTGTGGAAAGGTAAAATCCCAGTAATGTGTATAGCACGTCGTGTAAATGCATACTGCTGTAGTATCATAATGTAGTTAGTAAGGAGTTTGAATCTCGCACTTACTGTGTGTGTGTGTCAATGTGGAGTGGGTTTTGATTTTTCTAGTGTATGACATATCACAATGACAACTGTATGAGCATTACACATGTAAGGCAGCTGTGGGGCAAATCCATATACATACATGTGACCTCAATTATTTCATAGGTGGGTACTCTGCTTTCTCCATGAACACATCTGTTATCTTTGCCAGAGCATGCTGGCGCTTTCCAGACCTTAGATCACTTCTGTATGCCTGTGACAAGCTTAGCCACTGCAGTGATCCCTGTGCTATGTCTTCTGTTTCACATCCATTCATCACAGTTTCTATTGAAGAGTGTGAGTGAAGGTTTATGCTTGAGGTATATTTGAAACCTGTTCCAAAGCAGACAAAGTCTGGCAAAGATGACTAATCATTATAGGTGCGCAACAACCTCTGTGGATCTGCATGCAAACCCTTTATTGCTTATGTGCTCCACAGAGGGATTTCCAAAACCCTTTGGTAATGTGATTATCAAAGGAGAGATGACTAAACACATGGCTCTATGTATATATTAGTACCTGTTCCACATTTTGGGGGCTACTACCTATGTGGTACTCTGGGGATACGTTGTTTTCTAAAAGTGGATAACTATGCTTTCTTTGGCTTATAGCTTTACAGCATGAGTTTGACACCAGGTATCTGTCTCTATGATACCCTTTTGGAGGATGTGTGTGTCATCTGAAGAATAAAGTATAGCCCACAGTATGCATTTTCATCAAACGTGGGCAGACATATCCCTACTGTGTTTGCTTGTACCTAAGAAAGGTATATGCCAAACAAGAGTGGTCCAAGGACTGAGTGCAGGTGAATACCACTTGTTACTGGCATAGAATAGTACATGGAGGCTGCAAATGTTACTGTGTGTCCTACATCTGTGCATCATTTGTCAAGCCATCATCTTGCAATTGTTTATGGTCAGTCTGTTGAGGTTATGTATAATACCAGAATGTGGGATGGGTATGAATTGCTGGTGAGCTATAGCTTGGCTGTGTTGACCTCCCCTCCCCTCACCTATAGCCTTGTTAACTGGCTTGAAGTCTACTAGGTGTAGCAGCCATGATCTGGCCTTTAGAGAACCTAAGTGGGTATGGTGCAGTGTTTGCAGGTTCATAATGTCTCTGTTAATGAGTTCCATAATGCTGTGCTCCATAGCCTTCCAGCTAACATTTGTCTGGCTTATAGGGTGAGAGTTTCCGGGATCTGTTGTAGTTCTACCCTTAATCAATTTATGTTAAAATTTGCACTGGCTGTGACAAGGGTGGACAGGTTTAAGAATAAGTATATTAGAGCATCAGGCCAGGTTTGAAGGTTAGTAGACCAAGCCAGATAGGCAGGATTAAGTTGGTTTGTACATGTGCTGAGGAGGGATTCAGAGTATATTGTGAAATAGATGCTAAGGATGAAGCCGCCAGGTAACAGGAAAAGAGGAATAAAAAACAAATGATCAGATGTGTGTTACATTATAAGAGGAAAAGAGGAATGCCTAAGATGAGGTTTATGGCTGTGGTGAGAGAGGACATGCAGGTGGATGGTGTGACAGAGCAAGATTCAGAGGGCAGGAAGAAATGGAAACAGATGATCTACTGTGGCAACCCCTAATGGGAGCATCTGAAAGGAGAAGAAGAAGAAGACGTTGTAGCTCAACCCTTGTGGACTGTGAACACCATTACCGCACGTCATTCCACAAGTATGTAGCCTGTATAGAGGCTGTATCTGGACAGAGTGTTTAGGTGAGTGGTGACTTCATATGTCAGCTTGTGTATGACACAGCCAGGGACACTGTCCAATACCATTGCCACTGTGGTTTGGACTTTGGTAAAGAGATGTTTTAACTAGACTGTCTGTGAATCATCAGGTTTTACATTCTTCAGGTCTGGAAATGTGGCCCTTGTGTAACGACATGGTGGTGAAATCCGCATTCAAACTGTCTGACAAGGAATTGGTAATGTCAGTCAGATAAGTGTACTTTGTGACCATTTACATTAACTGTGACCCGATCTGAGATTTCCCCTGTAGATTATAAACAACACTAAAGAAAGCTTTAGTGTTGTCTTTGGAATCCTTGCCATTTTGTATTTTGAAGCTTGCCTTGTATGTTTATTGAGGGATTGTATTTTCCCAGTGATATTGACCAGAGAGGTTATCCCTTCTTGGTATGTAACTCTTTTATGGTACAACTTCACACCTTCTATTATATATTTAGTTTATGGCAGGGGTCCATGAGAATAATGCACTTTTACTGTATAAGTGAGAATTTCTTGTGGTTGTGATAGCATGGTCCATGCAACCCTGTAGGTGAACAGTGTGCATTACTAAAGGATTATGCAGCTGGGACAGTGTTAACCTTAGTAATGCAAACCAATGACAGATAGCAACAACAGCATCACCCACAGCACAGTGTCAATCCATGTCATACACACACATGCGTACTCAAGTTCCAAAATGTGTGTAGTACAATGCATACTGGCCACCAATAGAAACTATGGAGTGTTAACACTGGCCAATACAGGGCATGTCACCCTGCCCATGTGTCCAATATGCATGTACATGCAGACAGTGCACCTCCACCATGTTCACAAATGGACACCTGCAAACCTGTGTTGCACACACCCCACACTTACTGTCCACTGTATAACACATGCTGACACAACTACGCACATCAGCCAAGTGGCACACGGGAAAACAAAACACAACTGGAATAAACACTGGTGAAAACAATACAACATTGCTAATTACAGCTTTAATGCATCATGCCTGCTCAGCTACATCTTCAAGGATATCATTACACTTTACTGTTGACAACATGCTACATATCCAACCCTTGCTATACTTTATTAAAGTCACCCTGTGCATCAGCACCATGTTAGCCTGTTCCTGCATCAATGTTATAGATGACAGGAGGTGGCACAGGTTTCATCATATGCACAGGGTGTGTTGTTGGATTGCCAGAGGCCTACACTGAGCCATACAATTGACATGTGTGTGTGAGTGTGTGTGTGAGGGCCATGAGTACTGTTATGGGCCAATGTTGATGTAATGTGTGCGGGTATGTGTTTGCCCTAGGTTTCTGGTTTATGTGTGTGTCTGTCTGCATGCACACAGTTCCACCATATGGCTGCCATATACGGGAATTTGTGAGACAGCTACAGACTGTACCTGGCACGCTTTACAGATCACCGCCACTAGCAACGGATATTGAACCTGTGCCTGGCAGGGATGCTACAGACAGTATCAGGTACTAATCCAGATTGGGTACTATCTGAAGAGGTTGACATATGTCCACTGGATCCAGGTCCCTGCTGGGACTGGCCAGAGCCACGTGTACATGGTCTGCTAGGACAGTCTATGGACAGCCCCCCAACATTGCTGGGGCTGGTACTGGCACTACCGGTGCGGCTGTGACTTGCTGGATGTCCACGGCGACCACCAGCTGCTGATGTTGCTGGCATACATCCATGTCGACGTCTCAACCATCCCGCACTGTCCTGACACATGGACATGACATTGTGGAGGACATCCAATGTCTCACCCCAATGTCTATCAATGACCTCAGTGTAGTTATGTATGGCACCTGCTAGGTCACGGATACTGTCATTTACAGAGGTGTTATGAGCCCTCTGTGCCCTTAGTCCCTGTGTGGTGCACCACTCCATTCGTGTCTGTGCCTCCATGACAGCCTGGAACATGTGTGTGGTAGAAAGAAGTGTGGCACATCTGCCAGGGGCATGATAACCAGCAGTGCTCTGATGAGAACCCCTGGGCATCTGCCTATGTGGTACCATTCCAGACCTCTGGCTATGGCTGCTGTGTCCTGATACATGTGCCATAGATACCACACTGTCCTGGCCTTTGCCAACCGTACGCTGTCCCTCAGCTAAGGGCAATGGTGATGATGGATGTACAGGCAGTATGACTGTGTGTATGGATGGGGTGGAGACTTGTGTACTGTCAATTGGTGGCCCAACAACAGACCCTGACAAACCTGCCTGTGCCTCAACACACCTATCCTCATCATCACTGGTTGTCTCAGTGACATCAGGTTCCCTGCTGTACTGAACCAGCCCCACATCAGCACCTGTGAGAGGAAAAACGGAAACACACTTTAAGACCTGAACATTACTTCAGACCACATGCATACATGCACACATGCACACATGCAAAAATAAACTCCTCCCTAAAGCAGACACACACAACACCAGCAATCTCAGAACATACACAACAGCAGGTGATGATCGGGTACAGTATCACAAGCAAAACAGTCATATCACACATGTCAGCATGCAGGACATGTGTTGCTCAATAGCATGCAGTGCAAGTGTAGACAGTCCTTGTTACTAACAGTATACATGGCTTTGATGCATGTGTTTTGTTATTAGGTGATGAGCCTTCCCCTGGAACACAATGCATACATGGACACAACATTGCTGTGCAGGTATTCATAACCCTGTAATGTACTGTGCACCATAACTCACAGGTGTGCATACCATTGCTGGATGTGTATCTGTGTGTCAGATAGGTATCCAATGCTGATTACAGCCTCTGTGTCTTTAGCAAATAATTGTGGACACATTTTTAGCACATGCATGATGAGTATTCACACAACATCATCAGTGGTGCATGGATAATTGATGGAATACCATTCGGCCACATACCCAATATACGGTACTTATGGTGAGTGTAGATCATATTGCGGACATGCCAGTCTCATCCGTGACATGGCATGCTAAAACACAACTGCATATTTAAACACTACACATACCCAATGTGTGTCATATGACCTAGCCATTCAATAGCATCACAAGACATATATGTGTCAGTTGTGCAAATGGTGATTGGTATGTATATTGTTTAGAGGTGCATATGTGTGGACACACACAGCATTAAGGTGTATAGCAATGAAAGCTATGTGTAGTACTGTGGTTACAATAACTGCATAGGGTATAGTACCATAGGCCATCATCATGAAGCATCATGTGGTCACTCAAGGCTACAAATGTTTCCCAAACCAGCACTAATCATGCTGTGCCAGAACTGTACTACCTTGGCTGCATTCACCATTTCACAACCAGTTGTTACGTGAGTTTGTAAGGAGGCCAATAAGGAGCATTCCCTGACATGAATGTGTATTGTGTTGCAGAGTGTTTAAATGCCCCATGATAGGTCTCTACCCCTCAGGTATATTATGTGTAATATGTGGATGAGATTTTGGATACTGGAGTGTGTCTTTACAGAGGATTTGGGAATCCTTTATGTGTAGCATGTTAAAATGCTCTGTATATGACATTGATGTGTACGTTATGTGCATATTGAGTATCAACTGTGCCTATCCAATGGTCACTACAGTCTAGCCACATTTGTTTGAGATGGTCTGGGTATTGCATGTGTTTGAGGCAGCTAATCACATTAGTGAAATGTGTGTGTTCTTACACCAAACATGCACAGCATGTGTTATGGGTAGGTGCGTTACATGTATACATGGTCTACACCTTAACTATGACATGCACTTTTTATTTACAATAATAAATGTAGAACACACTCACCAGCATCTGTCCGCTGCCTTGATGTCACCCCAGAGGGACCTACATAGAGATGAGACAGTTTGTCAGTGGCCACAACTGTGGCATTGCTACTGTGTGTTTGGAATCTTACAGTACAACAACAGTTTACATTCACAGGGCTACAGATTATGTTCCAAATGATCAGTGTTGCATAACAACAGGCTCCACATCTTTGAACGACACACTCACCATCTCACATATGCATGATCTACCAATACAGATAACAGTAGTCTACAGGTATGCCATGTTACCTGCATGCTCCACGTGTGCTTGCTGGGTGGCTCCCTCCATCATGGTGTATGTCTGCTGCTGTTGTTGTTGGGCAGGTGCCACCAGGCTCAGGGGCAGCTCCTCTACTTTGGTGAGGGGGGGTGGATATTAACACCACCTCCTGTTGCAAGCTGTTGTCTACGCACATCAGCAGCACACTGATGGACATGTCTGAGAAGATCACTGCAGTGGTGGCGTACCTGCTCATATGTCCAGTTATGCAGGCCTACCTCATTTATCCTGCAGACATCTTGCCACATTGCAGTATGCTCCTGCTGGTCCTGGCTGGTTTGTGAGAACATGAGATGGTAGTGCTGAATCATACTGCTAGTAATGATATCATCTTCAGCACTACTGTAACTGGGGTTCCTGCGATGGGCCATGATCCCTGGAAGACATAAATACAAAAATATGTCTGAGCAAGTCATATGGCACATTTAACATTATACAGTACAGATATCACTGAACTGCCATATATAGCAACCTATAAGCTGAGAGTGAAACACTGTAACTGCCACTTATCACTGCTCACCCCACAACTGCATGAAAGTGCCTTGCTCACTCTCTATCTAATGAACCATGTTCTGCACAGCAACAAAATAAAATCACTATATAAGACTATACAAGAGTACCTGGCACACTGTATGCAACACAATGCACCACCTAGCCACAGCAGATATATATTAAGCTGATGTGTAAAGAAATATATCATCCATCTCAATCAGTGTAAGGTCCAGTAAATGTATTACTATTATATCACACAACTTGTTAATGGCAAACCCGTGGCCAAAATATGTGTACAATTGGGAATATAGGTCGCATACTGCTGTAGTAAACTATGAATGTTGCTAGATACGCAGTTATATGTTTTACCACACATATGTCAAAGGACATGTTACAGACATACCCACACACACACATCAGACATAATTACAGGACACAAAGGTATGACAACCCAGATAAGCTTTCAGAGTGTACTATACAGTACTGTGTGTCAGTATTTACACAACCTTAATCTTGAGAAATGTAATCTGTGATGAATACAGGGACCACACAAAACAGTGGATGCAAGCAATATGGACATACACCATACTTTGCTGTACAGGCCCAGAGCTTCAAGTAGTACTACAGTACACACAGGATTTGCATTCAACATTGGTACCAATCAATA
The DNA here is from genome assembly GCF_019279795.1 of Protopterus annectens. NCBI lineage: Eukaryota > Metazoa > Chordata > Ceratodontiformes > Protopteridae > Protopterus > Protopterus annectens. Next base: position 1,612,695,243 of record NC_056739.1, on the reverse strand, counting down.
ATCATAGATGTAGTGTGATAGCCTCCATTGACACACCCTAGTTTAAACCAAGGGGCATAATCACACTGTATGCACTTGTTCTGCCTAGCAACAGAATACACAGCTTTTGCTAGGATCAAAGCAATGACCCTTAATACCATGACATAAACAGTTTCCCACTAAGCTATTCCCACAGATACATATCTTTGTTTGACGTATTCATAAATATATTGACCATCACAGTCAGGCAACAGTACAGAGAATCTATTGCAACAAGTAGATGTAGGTGTGTATGAGTATATATAACTATATATATATATATATATATATATATATATAGATATATATATATAGATATATATATATATATATATATATATATATATATATATATACACACACACACATATATATATATATATATATATATATGTATATATACATATACACATCCATTGATCTACATATACATATATATGTAGGCACATACACATTTCACCTTTCATAGTGAGAATATCAATTATACAAAGGAAGTAAGGTGTACAGTAATGTAATAAAATTGCGCAGTCTTGGGATAAATGCATTGAAGGTGTTCACATCCCAGGTAGCTTTAGCAGGCCTTACTGGCTTCAACATTGCAAACTGAAGAAACCACCCGCAGTGTTTAACCACCACATGTCATATGCCAACACTGTATGCTGCCTTGTTTGTCACACACTAAAACCTACATACAAATAGCCTTCACCAACATATATATCTCCCCCCTTCACAAACAGTTGCAATATGTCCCCTGCTCTATGCACATATGCAGATGTGAATATATATGACACATATATATTTCTCCATATGTGTGTGGCATACACACACAAGGTCCACACTGTTATAAGTCCCTGGACCTCACAGCTGAACTGTTGGGCCTTGCTGCAACACAAACAGGTGTCACATATGAACACACACTAACATTAGGGGGGTTTATATGGCAACAGATGCTAGATAAGCATACTAGACTGCTACAGCAGTTGCCAATGCTAAGCTACACTTTAATATGACTATCATGCATGTGCTGTTCTGTCACACCCATGTTTATATAATGTCAGCGCTAATCCCCCCAACAGCCATTGGCCACACTACTGTACAGAACACAGATAACATGGATCGGATCTTTGACATTTAATGCTGAGCTACACATTTCACAGTTATGTCCCACTGCCCACAGGTACACACAGTATTGTCCATAGCAGTTAAGCAGACCATCTGTGCATAAAGAAGTACTGCTACCACATATGAATGGTTCACATTATGTAGACTATTCTTCAATAACATCTACTACATGCCAGTAAATACATATGTGTCACATACATTTCCTTTGTATGCTTTGGTAATATTTATTTTTGTTTTTCCTTTTCTCTATCTCTATCTCTGTGTGTCTCTCTCTCTCTCTGTCAGTCTCTGCAATAGAGTGATTGAGTTTGTTGTCAGAGATTGCAGCCTGCTTTCGTAGGAATTTGTACATGAGCATGTGATGGCCTCTGCACCAATTAGTGGCCACCATTTACTAACTGCATGCAGCCTGCTGTGTAGTAATTGCAGTAATCACTGTCATAGCAACCCAGTACTATAAATTGCTAACTCATGTAGGCATGGCTCTTTCAGCTTTCCAAGATGGAGATCATCCTTGTTTGCTGTGGAAATCATTGTTTAAGACAGAAGGTTGGTATAGTTCTTATATCAGAAGCCAGGGGTGTAGCCAGAGACTTACATTTTGTACTTATACCTAATGTTGCTGCTTCCAGTACCCACTTGTCAGTGTAGAAATGTACTCACCCCTCAAAATGCTACCCCAAGATACATGGAAAGATGTACTTTCTTTTCAACTGTTACAAATAACTGCCATACAAAGCTAGTTATTGAGATGTATTCCTTTGGCACAATAATTGTTTGTGAACTGCTATACTGTGAATATTCATTTACTCAGTTCTAAACAGTTTGTACTTTTTTAGTGTTGACATTAGCACAAGCTGCTCAGAAAAACTGGACACATTTCAGTACTGTGAGTATGCTTACCTACATCCTTGGTAGACCCTGCACACACAGGTATATTCTACATTTGGGTAGGGTTGCAGAAGTACAGAGAGCATAAGTACTATTATGTGGATTCTATCTTGCTGGACTTACAGGGTTGCTGTGTACATGTTAGTTTATCAAGGCAAGTAGTCTGTCTGCGTAACTCCCAACTGTGGACCTATCCACGTGATAGCCAGAGAATAGCCTGTTACGTTTTGTCTGTGCACTACACAGGTCTTTTCAGCAATAGAGCAATGGCATTCTTACAGTTGGTTGCTACCAGTACATGGCTACATCCATTTGTATTTCAGTGTTGTATTCCTACATAAGGGTATGCTTCCGAAACTCCTTCCAAAGCTATTTGCACAGTGTGTAACAGCAGAAAGGCTGATATGCCTCTGTGTTTCTGCCTCTGCTAGACCTCTCAACCACTCAGGTACATATTTGAACAGACTCAGGGAAAAGTAAAGAAAAAATCAGGGACAGTCAGGGACACCTTTAAAATATTAGTGCCATTAAGTTGAGACATTGAGAGAATCAGAGCATATGAATTAATACACCTTTTCTGAAGTAAAAGAAGTGTCTAACTCTTAATTATTGTCATTATTCATTAAGTGTAATTCACCACCTTTCTGGCCAAAGTCAGTAGTTTTCGGAGGGATTCAGAGGGACAGAGCTAAAATTTGTTTCAAAATCAGGGACATCCCTGAAAATTAGGGACAATTGGGAGGTATGGCCTGTGCCCTAAACAGATATGCCAGTGTTTGTCCTGCTGTGATACTGTATGGGGTTGTAAAGTGATGGTGTAACATTATTTCCTGCTAGAATGGCTGCTTCTCTTATCACAGTCATGTAATGTAATCACACAACAACTGTTGGTCAACATCCACAGAACAAGTTGTGTGGTATGGTATTCCTATTTTTCCTTTACATTCACTCATTCTGATGCATGATATATTTATTTAAGCACCAACTTGATGTATATCTACCATGGCTTAGTGGTACTTTATGTTGTGTAGTGTGTGCAATGTCTGGGGTTAGAGACTGACAGAGGTGTTTTATTTTGCTCCTCAGCAGAACAAGGGCCCTCACATACAGAGTGACTAAGGCACTTTTAAGCGGGTTTGTGCATTGCTGCTCATTGCTTAGCCAAGCGCAAACAAGTGGAAACTCGTGCAAACCCGCTAACTACTGCTTAATAGTGCTTACTCCCGCTCACCCCCACGCTCATTTCTTTGAAAGAAAAGGAAAATGGAGAGACAGGTAAGTGGTAAAAAATGGGCACAAAGAAGGAAAGACAGTATGGAAAATAGCTCGGGATGTGCAGGACGTTTATAGGGAAGGTCCATAGCTGCCCATTTCTTCAACAGCAACAGCTGTGCATATGCAATAAATTTGGAGGTAGATATGAAATCTTCAACCCCTGAGAGAGGGGTGAGGACAACAAAGTATGTTGTAATGCCAATTAAATAACATTTCATGTGTCCAGTGCATGTGTGTAAAATGGGTAGCTATGTATGGGGCGTAATTTTTTTTTGGGAGCAGATTGCACTTTTTTTTTTCTGGTGAGAGTGGAATGTGGGGTAGGGGAAGTAGGTATATTTGGTGAGGTAGGTTGGGGAGGTAAACAGACAAGACAAACAAGATGCATACAGGGGTGGTATATGACACATGTGGTGGGTGAACACCTTTGACGGGGAGGGATGTTTGGAAATCGCAAGCCCATGAGCCCCCAGATGGAAACAGTGGGACTGAGGTCCCCACCCATTGGCAGTCACCACTGCACCTTCACAGCCCAGAGGGTGGCTGTGCTGGGGGCTGTGTAGGAGGGGCAGGCTGACCCAGGAGTTGTGCCATTCGAGCCTCACACTGGCGTAGAGGTTCTGCAACAGAACGTTCAATCTCTCTACGCACCACAGCCCGGACCATTCGAAGGGTGATAGGTGGCCCTCCTCCACCCATGCTTGCACTGGGGGGCAGAGCCCCATCCCCTGCAGTGCTTCTACCCAAAGGTTGCACAGGGCCAACGGAGGAGGAGGTCCCCGGCTGGGCACCGGATCTGCTGGTGCCAGGTGCCATGGCCAGCTGAGGTGGGACAGGTGAGTCCACTGGGACCGGCCTTCCCATACGAACTATGTTTTGGAGAGTTTAATAAAGATATGGGTTAGTAACAGTCAACAGCATTGCCAATTAGTTATAAGAGCATGCAGAAGTATTCCCATTAACCCAACACACCAGATTTTCAACAGTTGAAAAGCAAGCATAACACATGCATATATAGAACAATAGTGGACATTACAACAGCATGCAGGTTGAATTGATGGCAACAGGCCACCAATATTGTGGTATTTTAACAGGGTACATGCATAGAAATAAATGCAAATAGTTATAAACCATTAGGACATATGTCCCAACACATGTTTTGAGATTAGACATACCGATTGAGGTGTGGAATTGCATTTTTTATGCACATACAGTAGGGTGGAAAAAGATAGCTCAATTAACAACTTGTATATCCTTCTAGTTTTCACTACATTCCTATTAACTGCAGTTATATGTCCATTACATGTATTATTACACTACCCAATGACCTTATATTGTGTAATTGGATTTTGCTAGATCATTATATACATTAGCTGTATCTTACATACAAACTGTCCAAGATGCAGATGTTACTGCTACATATTTTGAGAGTTGCTCACACACACTACTGCTAAGATGGTACACTGACAGCTCTACTTTCATATAATTATTATGTTCAGGTGAAAGTATCAGTTATATGTTAACAGCTCCCTACATTTCTGGCAGCACACTGACATTTCTGGGGAACACAATACCAAGCTACTCATGTGCCAGATTAACCTGTACATGCTGGGCATGAACCAACAGTTGAGGGCTGTAAATATGCGTAAATGCTACTGGCACTCCCTTCATCCACGTTATATGGGCCTACCCAAGTGTGGGTTCATAGGTTCATACTAGGCTATCTGCCCTAGGGCATTTATAAGCCTAGCCAGAATGTGTTTGGCTTTCGTCACCCATTTTAAATTTATTTTGCTATGCCCTTTTTCGAGATTAGTATACTGTGCCTCTGTCTAACAGTGACACAGAAGTGATACCTGGGGTAAACCTACGATCTCCCATCCACTCATCAAGATTCCTCTTGAAGAGAGTCAATGAGGGACTCTGCCTAACCTGGACTGGGATTTTATTCCAGAGTGAAGGGAGCCTCTGGGTTATGAATCTGTCCCTCCAGCATGTCCTATTTATTTCAGTGCTGAGGTTCAAGTCTCTCGAGCGTGGCTCGATGGGATTTGGATTTTCTGAGGTGCAGCATGTCCATTAATTCCGGGTTGGACATGGCTTTATACGTCAGGCACAGATCACCTCTGAACAGGTGGTATGCCACTGAGTAGAGCTGGAGTTTCTTTAACCGGGCAGCATATGGCATCTGTTTGAGCCCTTTGATCCTCTTGTTGAGGTACTTTTGGGGTCTTTCCAATTGCTGCAGGTGTCTGGTAAGGTACATCCCAAAAGGGGCATTGTACTCAATTATGGGCCTGATGAGGGATGAGTAAAGAGGCACGATGGCGTCCCCTGATCTAGATGTGAATCCCTTCATGATTAGGTGGGCTATATAAAATGTTTTTCTAACCACTTTGGCCACGTGGTTGTCAAATGAGAGATTGCTATCAACTTGGGTCCCCAGGTCCCTAATTACTTCTTCTGTACTTAATGGATTGCCACCTATGTGGTAATTTGTGGGCACTTTGTTTTTGCCAAAGGGGATGACTATACACTTTTTGGCATTTAGTTTGAGGCCATGGCTCTGGCACCAATTGTCTGTTTCTATGAGGCTTTTTTGGAGGATGCTTGTGTCGGCTGGAGAGTCGATTATGGCTCCCAGTTTGCAGTCATCTGCGAACTTGGTCAGCCACAGTCCTTCCGTGTTGGCCTGTACCTCCGAGAAATATATACCGAACAAGAGAGGTCCCAGGTCTGAGCCTTGTGGGACACCACTTGTAACTGGTTTGGAGTCTGACATGGCTCCAGCAATTCTAACCATGTGGGTTCTGTCCTTGAGCCAATTTGCAATCCATCTAGTGACATAGGGGTTTATATTTAAGCTGGTGAGCTTATCTATAATGCCCGAGTGGGGTATTGTATCGAAGGCTTTTGCGAGGTCCAGGTAGGCTGTGTGGACCACCTTCCCCTCGTCAATGGCCTTGGTGACTGTGGGAGGGATGGCATAATGGTTAAGGTGCTTACTTTATAAAAGCAAGATGCAGGGTTTGATTCTCACACAGAGGAAATAGCTAGGCTACAAATGGCTCACAAGGGCAGTTAGCCTAGTACTACTAATCCAAAGAAATCAACCAGGTTTAAGAGGCAAGATCTGCCCTTAACAAAGCCGAACTGGGTAGGATCCAGTGTTTGTAGGTCCCCAATATCTTTATTTATGAGGTCCATGATGATCCTTTCCATAGTTTTGCAGACCAAGCTAGTCAGGCTTATGGGGCGATAGTTTCCAGGATCCGTTGAGGCACCACCTTTATGGAGAGGGACCACTGTTGCTGTACGCCACTCTTTGGGCACATATCCTGTAGTAAGGCTGAGATTGAACAGTAGTTTTATGTTTGGGTTTAGCTATTCTTGGAGTTCATGTAGGACACAGCCCGGGACACCGTCTGGTCCCATTGATGCTGTGTTTTTTGCTTTGGAGAGGGCGGCTCTTACCTGAGCATCTGAGATGTCAGGGGCAGCACTCTGCTGGGATAGATATTTGCCCTTTTGGTGGGGAGGGGGGGAGTTTGCGCTGAACCTGTCAGCTAGGATGTTGGCAATGTCAGTGGGTTCGGTGTATTTTTTGTCATTTTGGACTAATTCTGAGCATATCTGGGAATTACCACCCAGGTTCCTAACATAACTAAAGAAAGCCTTGTGATTATCCTTAGTGTCCTGTGCAATTTTTCTCTTGAAGCTGGCCTTAGACAATTTTATGTGTGCCCGTAGTTTTTTGCTAATACTGATCAGTGATGCCTTCCCTTTTTGGGATTTTGCTCTATCATTTAGTAGCTTCCTCCTTCTATTGTATAGTTTGTTTATGGCTGGGGTCCACCAGACAGGACGTCTGCCTTTGGAGTCTTGGTTTTATTTGGGAAAGCATGATCCATGCATTCCTGAAGGTGTTCATAGAATGCATTTATAAAGGATTCTGCGGTCTGCGCCATATTTTCCACAGGCCCGGGGGCTTTGAAGGATTCCACCTCAGTTTTGAGGAGTGTGAAATTTGCTTTAGAGAAGTTTTTCACTGTGGTTTTCTGGGCAGGGGGTGGGATCGGGATGTGAATATCCAGTGAGATTAGTTTATGGTCTGATCTTACCAGTGAGGGATACACTTCTGGTCTGGAGCATAGAGTCCCCATGTTGGTGATGATCAGGTCCAGTATGTTTTCCCCTCTTGTGGGAGTGGTAACAAGTTGTTCCATAGCATTTGAGTTTATAAATTCTAGGACCTTTGGGCTAGGGTGTTGGAGCTAGAGTAATGCTCCCAGTCTATGTTTGGGTAGTTGAAGTCACCCAATATAATGGTGTTTGGAGAGACCTTCATATTTTCCAGTGTTCTCAGGAAGGCCGAGTGGGGTTCCTGGGTTTGGGAGGGTGGTCCATAGCAGGCTATAAACTGGAAGGCAGTTTTACCCACTGTTAGTTGCACATGGATAGTCTCTGATGCTTCGTGCTTTGCCACCAACCTGGAGGTGTGGGTATCTTTGATGAATATCGATACTCCCCCTCCTTTTGTGGTTTGGTCCAAGTTTTGGGGTCGAAAAGCATGGTATGAGGTATAACCTGGTAGTGCTGGGGTGCTCTCGGGAGCCCTGAACCAGGTTTCTGTTACTGCACAGATATCGATGTTCTCCATGCTAAGGAGAGTTTCGAGTGCATGCATCTTGAGGTTTAGACTTCTGGCATTGAGTAGCATTACTCTTAGTTTCTTATCCCTTGTGATACCTATGGAGGTGGGTTTGTCTTTTGAGCCTTGCCTAAAAAAGGCACTATGGGGGTAGCAAGAGCCTTTGCCAATATCCGAATGCCCAGGGGTGACAGGTGCAAGCCGTCCCTAGCGAAGCATCGTGACTTGTCGAGCATATCATCCCAAGCTGACAGGCATTGGATCCCCTTTGAATGACACCAGTACTTAAGCCAATTTTATTTATTTTATTTTTATTTTACATTTGTTGACCGGGAGGATCCGACTGGATACATGTCCATTTTCAGCGGAGGCCCGGGGAGAAAAGCTCCAAACATAGGTAACAAAAAAACAATTTGAATAACAGTGAAGTATATTTTACATTCAAAGTTAGAACATATGTTGTTCTTTATAATTTATCTAAAAAGGGAGAGGATTTAGGATAGTAAGGAGAAGTAGGAGAGTCATGTGTGATGACTGTTAGTCTAGCCGAAGGTTAACTATCCCGGATTTAGGCAGTGACAATTTCGCATTGAACCCAGATGTGTTTTTAGCTTAGCTTTGAATTGACTTAAAGTAGACATAGATATAATATCATGGGGAAGTTTGTTCCAAATTTTACCTGTTGTTGAGAATTGTTGAAATTGATCATCTTGTCTTCATATTGTGGCATCATTCTTGGTGAGGGTAAGATGCTACTCAAGGTCAGAGACATACCGGCCTGGGCTACATGCTCAGAGAGCTCCTCTATGTCTCTTTTCATGTAGTCCAGGGAGGTACGTCTCAGGTCATTCACACCAGCATGGACAATGACTGAGTCATATTTGTACTTGCCTTGGAGTGACCTGAGTGCTTGTGTTATGTGGCGGATCCTAGCGCCCGACAGGCTGCTCACCGTGACCCTCTCCTTGTTCAGCCTGGTGAGCGGGACGTCAGTGTGCCTGACGATAGAGTCACCTATTACAAGTGTATCAGGTGTGTTGTTTAGTCTTAAGGGCTGTGACTGTTCGGCACACTGGCTTTGTGAGATATGTGTTGCACGTGTTTTGTTTTGGGGTAGTGGCTGCTTGGGTGTCTGCTTTGGAGGTCTCTGCTGCTTTGGCAGATCTTTATTTAGAGCCTCTGAGTATGTTTTTGTGTGATTATGTGTTTGGTTTGCTGTCATGGCAGGTCTGTGTGAGACTGGAATTGTAGTGAGTGTGGTTTCCTTCTCCTCCTGACTGGTTATGCCAGTACTGAGTTGAGAGAGCTTAGCCTCCAGTTTGGCTATATGGTTGCATCTCTCACATGTGTTGGAATTTGTTGGGAGGAGGAGAGGGTTGTCTGTGTACATGAGGCAGTTGTAACATTGCCTCAAGATTCCCAGATTCACCAGTTGGAACGGAGAGGAGATTGACAACTCACCTTTGGACATGCTAGAATAATATTGGGAATTCCTTAATAATTGAAAACCAGGGCCAGTGGGGAGTGAGGGTGTAGTGCTTTTAATTTTTAGTGCTGACTTATATAATTGCTTTAGTGAGCAAGTGCCAGGTAACTTAAGTGCAATGTGTTACAGGTAACTTAAATGCAAAAATGATAAACAGTAACTTTCTTTCAAGTGAAACAAGGAAATAAGTACAGTAAGCAATGCAGATATCACTAGTGATCCACAGAAGCGCTGAGAAGCCGTGTATTAGGTGGAATTCACGTTCCAGGGAAATAACAAGCAAACAAACAACAAGCATATAAACAAAGCTAGATTCAGCAGGCCTGGATCTAGTCTATGCTACAGCAAACAAGGTGTACCAATTTCAGTAAGATACAGTTCAAATATTCAGGCACTATAAACCTTTAACCAGAAATTCCCAGCTCAGAAGGGCAGAGTCCAGCCTCTTCTCCCACAAGAGTGCAGACCACGAACCTTCTTAATGTAAAATAACTGGCCTGAAGCCCAAGTGCTTAAACCAGAACTAATACACTTTAAGAATAACAGACACTGGGCTCTCAATCAGCAGTTCCCAACTTAGAAGGATGAAAGCTACCTGTCCTGCCACCACAGTGCATGCCACAAACCTTCCTAATGTATAACAATTGGTCTGAAGCCCAAGTGCTTAATCCAAAAGACTTAGAATGATAGCTACACTTTACTTGACACTGCTTAATACAACGCTACTATTTGTAGACTGCAACAGTACAACAACATATCAAAGAAAATGACACAGACGCACTCCAGGAATTATACATTTATTAAAGGATTATTACACTTTTATTTATTGGGTTAAAACACATTTTGAAGGCCCTCTCATTTATTTTATATAACAGCACATGCAGAATAATTACTAACCTGCCTGATGACGCAGACTTTGCAGCCTATCTTCTTGGGCTTGCTGATTCATAGCCTGGACACCTGCAGCTGTGAAGTAAATGCAGTGATACTGAGACATACCAATCCATAGTATAGACAAGCATAGCAATTCTTAACTACTTAATACAATGGCTACTTACTCAGTACTGGGGCATTAGGCATCACACGGGATTCCTGGATCCACTGGTCCAGTAGATCCTCCCTAAGTCACTTCAAGTTAGAATAATGGTGCCTGACCTGCTCACCAGTCCGAGGAACACCAGTGGCACTGGTGAGATCACAAGCAAGACTGTTCCCGGCCTCCATTTTATATTGGGTACCCTGGTACTGGCCCCGCAGGAGTCTTTCCTTATGATTGTGGACAGGGAGCCAAACTATTACTTTGTACTCCTCAATGCCCCAGTGTTGCGCTCTAAATCGAGTGCCTTCTCCAACACCGGCCATGCTGACTGCAGAAGGAAGCTACAACCAGTTATAGCAAGTATTGCCACCTGAGAAGCTTAAATATGCCTCATTTCCCGCACTTATTTGTGATTGGCCAGTTTTGAAAAAACTCAGCTGTAGGCACACCTGATTAGCTGATGTTGGCAATGTTTAAAATTCCTTTGATAGATATGTGTCTATTGAAAGTGCATGTTTATGAAATGCTGTCATGGCTTAGTGGTTAAGTACTGTGACTATAGTGCTCAGTATCCTGAGTTTGAGCCCTGTCACTGCTTTTTATTTTCCTACTGGGCAGACCTGACTGGTTAAGGTACAGTAAAGGAGGTGTGGCCATGTTTAACCGACTTTGCTCAACTTTGCCCGACTTTGCCCAACGTTGCTCAATGTTGTTCGACATTCCTCAAAGTTGCCCGACATTGCACTGGTTAGCGCGGTGCACAGCTATGCACAAATATGTTGTGATTGCGCTTGTTAGTGCAGTGTGCAGCAACGTGCACAGACATTGCGCTGGTTAAAGTGGTGCGCAGCTATGAGCAATTGGATTTAAATATGTTCAATACTGGTAAAATGTGCTTAGCAGTACTTTATATTACTTAAAATAGGGTACTCATGCCTCAGAATGCATAACCATTTCACCTTTACATATATATATATATATATATATATATATATATATATATACATATATAAAATTTGTTCACTACTATATTTAACTTTTCAATGCTTTTTACAAAACTTCTACATAAAAAATGTCAGGAAATATTTTTGTATACAGATTTCCAATAGAAAATGGAATGTGCAGTACTGGGACTTGAACTGGGAATGCCTCCTCTGTGCGAAGGCTCTAACCACCACGCTATTGCTATTTTGCTTAATTTGCATATATTTTTCTTACTATCCTCTTTGGGTGTCTAAACTGCTAACTGTAGCTAAGCAATGGGCAAACCCATGCAAACAGGCGCAAATACGGGTAGCTATATCGGACGAAATAAAAAAAAAATTTTTAAATCTTTCTATTTTTAATTTTGTCAGTTGTTTAACATATGGGGAGTGTAGTGTTACAGTGTGCACATGTGAGCGGACTCGCTCATGTAACTTGACATTGCGGCATTTCTTCATTGCAGAGGCGTGGCTTTTTGAACTGCTCGGCAGTCCGACACACCCCCTACACTCGTCCATGCTCCATGTAAGCTTTAGAGTTGAGGCAGCGTGCCCTCATTAATATGCATGTCTCGCTGCCATCATACTCTTAGACTGGTGCTTCCATGTAAAACTAATCTAGTCTTACACGGAAGATTAGTAAATCCTGCGGAATATCCTTAAGATTACAACATTAATGCAGAATGCATGTGAGACTGAGAAAGGTTTTAACAATTTAGGTCAAGATACTAAAAAAAATCATTTGAGTAGGAGGAATGATCATATGTTGCTGAGGTACTGTGCAGAATATTTTTTACACAGGACTTTAGAAAATTACTGAGTAAAATATAAACTGTCACAATGGCTGAAGTTAATTTTTTTTGTACTTTTTCCAGATGCACATGCCAACCATCAAGCCTCCCTATATCAGCCATATCCATTCATTATTTCATCCTGAGTATTCTCCAGTGAAGGCGACAGTTAGCCAGGGGAGACCCTTATACTGACAACCTTAGCAATGGTTTGTGCCCTTGCTGGCATTCTAATAATGACAGTATGCTTATCTATGCATAACCCCACCCTGGGTGGGAGACAGATGACTGTATCACTGCTGGGACCACAATACCCTCACCAATGTGGGTGCATGCTCACATGTACCTATAATGTGACACATCACCAAAGTTGCTTAGTCGCTGAACACCAGCCTTTAGGGAAGACTCTTACAGTCCCACTTTTTTCTTTGAGGGATTGTGGCAGTGGACAACCACAACTACCTTCTCCCTCCCAGGATGGATGTGCTCATCCTCCTCTGCCAGTTCCATCAGGCTTGAGTCACTAATCGATCATGGATCACCCGACTCATAGTCAGAACATTATCCCTCTGTAGCACAGGGGCTGGCACAACAGCTTGACGTAAAATGTCACTGATGCTTCTTGAATGTCTATATTCACCAGAGGAATGTGACAGGATTGTACATTGTCAGCCTTCAAATTTGTATTATACCTTGTGCCATTAGCCTTATTTATCTGGCAAGGGGATACAACAGGTCAAGTTAAAATATGAGCAAGGTTTACTAGGATATTTATGCTAAGCAGAGGTACACAACATGGTTGCCTCTTGTCACTTTCTTATTTACATTATACCTGGAGCCATTAGACTTTATTTCTCAATCTCACCTCATAGATTATACATACAGTCAAATCAAGTGAATATATCAGTATTTGCAAGATAATATCTTTATTAGTGTTTTGGATTCACAATGTGATTTGTGATGGTTATTTGATACCGTTCAACAATTTGGTTCAGAAAAAGTAGACAAAGTTATATTTGCAGGGCTGGAGTATAAAGTTAATATTTCAAAATAAAAGTTATTTCTACCAGATATACTACACCTTACTTAAAAGAGGCTTTTTCTCCACTTATAGGCTTAAATAAAGTTAAGATATCCAAGAATCTGTCTCTCACAAACAGTAGCTAAATCCATTTAATGTCTCTCACTTATGGGATGTGTAACATTGTAATAGCAGAAATGTTTCAGAAGTTGGAAGTGTTAATGTTAGATGTGGAGCAAAATATTCAGCCTTTGCAAATGCTTACTCTGACAAAATGGTATATGTTGACCAATCAGTCATGTCACAGCCCCTGGTCAGTTTTCTACATAGGCTGAAAGAATGGCTTGATTCCATATTGGATGGGATGGGCAATGTGATGCATATGGGGTCCTAAATGAAAGACCAGCGCTGGTAGAGGTTTCAGTAGAATATAGAACAGAAGCTGCCATTAAAAAAGGAATAATTAGTACAGCATATAAAATATTACATGATAACAATAGGAATCAATCCAAGGAGGTTAGAAAAGATTGGGAAAAGAGACTGGATAAGCAATTCACAAAGCAACAATGGGAGGACATATGTATGTCTCCCAAATATGCAACACAATCTAGAAGATTTAGGATTTTTGCTTGGAAATGTTTACTTGGATATTTTTATACCACAAGTAGACTCCAGAGAATTTTTCCTCTGGTATATACCAAATGTCGGAGGTATGACAGGGAAGAAAGAAGTAATTGGGAACATTTGTTTCTGGGAGTGTGATGAGTTGGCAGACTTTAAGGATTCCCTGCGGGATGCACTGTTGGAGATGCTGGATGGGCAGAGTTGTCTGACGAGGGAGATGATTTTTCTGAGCTATGATACAGAATCAGTTGCCTAGAATGTTGCCATGGTAAGGCCTTGCTGTCTGTAATTATAGTGACTGCCAAAAGCAATTACTAGAAAATAGAAATCAAAATCTAAACCAAGTATATTAGAAGTAGTGAATATAGTAACAGAGATAAAACAACTGGAATTGAGATATTTAGAAAAAGGTAGGAGCAAACAATATAGGAAAAAAGGGGAATAGAACCATACATACACAGGAGGAATGAGGTTTAGAAGAAGGCAGGACTGAAATGAGCTATGTAATGTTTGACTGAAAATGATTGGGTAGATTATAAGTAATTATACAATGACCCCCCCCCCCATTAATAGTCCAAAACATGCACGCTGATTGGTCAGCGTACCCGTTTTTAATCCCACAATATACCAATGGAAAAAAGGTCCGGTCGCCCGGAGTTTTTTTCATTGGTATAAAGTCCTCAAAATATATTTTTTTAAACAAGAAGTCTCATATGCATGCTCAGTACATCAAAACAGGGAAGCAGTGTACCACAACCAGTGGAAGAACAGTAATGTACCGTTATACAAAGACATTATTTAAGAAAAGTATTTTTTTTCTTAAATAATGTCATTGTATAATAGCAATAACCGACTCTGTTGTGGTATATTGAAATTTACCCACAGATGGCTTTATTTAATCACTCGAGCTTCATCCTCATGATTAAACCACATCAACCCTGGGTAAATCTTCAATATACTACACCACGTCATTGGTTATTGCTTTATTGTATAATGTTTGCAACTGGAAGTGTGTCAGTATGGTTTGTGATGTAAAATGCCTGCAACTGGGATTGTTAGTATGGTTTGTTTTCATTTATGTAAATGTATGATTGCTTAGGTCATAAGTGACGGTTTAATAAAGATGTTTCTTGTTTAAAAAAGGGGGCAGGAACTGAATAATTTATGTAATGTTGCTTGGGTTATATCATATATAGCCATATATGTGAAGCATAATATTTGTTAATTTTAACCTGTTATATAAAGGTAAATGTTCCTATGTCACAAGTGATAATTCAATAAAAGTGTTTGAAAAAAACGTGATGCATGGGATAAGTTGGTGTTAGCTAATGAGTAAGGACGATTTAGATGTCTAGAAGTTTCAAAGTTACTTAAAGCTCATTCAGGTAAAATGCATTATTTACATCAGGCATTCTTTACATTAGGTTTAAACATATAATTTGATACTGCTATTGCAAATGGAATGGACATTAGTTTTGTGTGTGTGTGTGTGTGTGTGTGTGTGTGTGTGTGTGTGTGTGTGTGTGTGTGTGTGTGTGTGTGTGTGTGTGTGTGTTTTGAATATAGGAGCATCTGGAAGCAAAGGGAGCTGACATTAGTTTGGATATTTTGATGTCTGGTACAGTGGTATCCCAAAATAATGTATCTTGTTTTACTGGGAAATATAAAACAAGGCTTTAAAGAACTGTATCAGGAGAAAAAGTATAAAACTTGGTTAGTACAGTTATTACCCATAGGGGCAATTAAAACAAATCTGTAATAATGAATGTTTTGGCATTTGAAAAAAAAAAAAAGATTTTATTTTAGGATATGTGGAATAATTAGTATATGAGAGTGAGATGTTCTCTTGACCTAAGACTTGACAGAAGTTTAACTTAGAAGAGAGAGTAAAGGTAGATTATATTGCAAACAACTGGTAGTCAATAGTGAGGTGCTGTCTAGACTTAAGGCTTAAGAGAAATTACTTAGAAGATCAAGTGCTGGCCAAAAAATGTGATTTCCCAGATGCCCAAGAAATAAAAATCCTAAGTATTCAGAATTGCAGGTCAGGAAAATGTATGAGGAATGTATTACATGGGCCAGCGCTATCATTAGAAAGTCTCATTGACTTTCCCCAAACCATTAAATGCATCTCACATACAACAAGGAACACAGAATTCAGCAAAAAGCATGACTTTAGGGAAATGCAAACATGTGTCAATAGCCGTACAGAAAAATCAAAATAAATTGAATCATTCAAAATAAAGAAAGCCCATGAGACAAAGTAAAAAGGAAATCTGCAGATACCGTGGGAGGTCACAATCTCACAAAAGCAGTGTTTGGTGAAAGGACATGTACCAGTCTGCAAAATTTGTAAAAAATGATGGCAGAATAGAAATAAGGCATGTAATATACAACAAACCACACACACACACACACACATACACACACACACACACACACACACACACACACACACACACACACACACACACACACACACACACACACACACAATTAACAAGAAAAATGTATGATATGTTCCAGAAGAAATCCAAATCATGCTGAAGAATGTGGCAATGAGAAAAAAGAATACAGGTACTTATGCACAATCTAAAGAAATATCAGCAAAACAAGACCAGATGTGTCTACAAAAATAATGAATACAAAAGTAAAGACGGTTACAGATTTGTGAAACTTACTAATACAATAGACAATGATAAAATTAACAGTTTAAAGCAGTCACAACTTAAAAAAACTAAAGAAAGTATTCTCATACAGGTCAGAGCAGTCATTATCAGTGCTAAATTGTTTTCTGGCACAGATACAAATAACAGTGAGAACAAGCACAACAAAGGTCCACGTGCTCGACTGCATTTCAACATCTGGAATGAGCTGTCCTGCTGTAAGATCACTTGGACTGACAGTGATACTTACCTTCCCAAAGGCTAGAAAGAGAAAGAAGACAAATATAAAAAGGTAGCAGACAGTTATGTAAATATTCCAGCAAAGTGCACAAGATAAATAGAGACAAAGACCGAAAAAAACACCACGCAGGGTAGAAGTGAAACTTCTGTAAGGAACTGCGAAGGAAAGCAAATGGAATTATAAATGGAGTGTAATAGACTGCGGTAGCTAGAATGATTTCAGCAAGCAATAATACCTGACAGGGTGTGTGTTAATGTGTAATTTATGCCTGCCCTGGGCTGCAGTGTCGGGCCTCTACACCCCCTGGAAGGGCATTAATTGCACATTAACACACACCCTGGAAGGCATTATTGCACTCAGAGAATGGGCTTTCTGTAAAATTATGTTTTACTTACCTATTTATATATTTTTATTGGGTCTACTTCTAATGCCCGAACTTCCGATTCACCGACAGGGAAATGACCGACGCCAGAAACCCGACAACACACAAACCCGACAACGCGAAACACCGAACACCATAACACCGACACACTACACGTCAACAACACAGTACACTACAACACATATCCACTAGCCCTAACCCAAACCCTAACCCTAAGGTCCGACACTACCGCACACACTCCCTACCTGCACCCTAACCCTAACTCACTTACACACCCCAAACCCCAAGCTCCGACACTACCGCACACACTCCCTACCTGCACCCTAACCCTAACTCACTTACACACCCCAAACCCCAAGCTCCGACACTACCGCACACACTCCTACCTGCACCCTAACCCTAACTCACTTACACACCCCAAACCCCAAGCTCCGACACTACCGCACACACTCCCTACCTGCACCCTAACCCTAACTCACTTACACACCCCAAACCCCAAGCTCCGACACTACCGCACACACTCCCTACCTGCACCCTAACCCTAACTCACTTACACACCCCAAACCCCAAGCTCCGACACTACCGCACACTCACCTATCACACACCCTAACCCTACATCCCTGAGTATTCAACACTTACCTGTCCGCTCCCTACTCCTACATCCCTCACTATCGCATACTTACCAGGTCGCGCTTACACATTCCCCTTGTCGGTCTTCCGTCTGTCGGGATCCGAGCGTGTCGGTCAACTGCGTTGTCGGGTTTCTGGCGTCGGTCATTTCCCTGTCGGTGAATCGGAAGTTCGGGCATTAGAAGTAGACCCATTTTTATTACTATATTATTTTTTATATATTTTTAATATAAAATACTTCCTCTTCCTAATGTTTCAGACTTGCTGTAGTACATGTTAATGGTGTTGGAGGAAGCATTTTACATCCAAAATATAATTTAAAAAAATGTCCTGGTTTTTACTTTAATTTTTGGTTCCTTACTCCTAAAACGTTTGGCTTGTTGTGAGCTATTAGAGATTGATGTCACTAAATAATGACATAGATTTGAGTTTCAAACTTATTTTCTTCAGAAAATTCATGTTAACAGAAATCCTTTACTTAAGCAAGTTTGTAATTTTATAAGAGCAATAATTAAAATCTGTTTCTTTTGTTGAGCATTTGTTCTTCCTTTACTTTAGGCTTTATCCAGATTTCTTCGGCTGAAAGATCCAGAGGTATTCAAACCTCTCTACTGCTGCTACTGCCAGTAATCATCTCACTCACTCTCTCTCGTGCACACCTCTGCTTCATAAAATGCATGCTAACACAAACCCTGCTATTCTAGGCACTTTCTGTATTTATAAAATTAATATTTAAAATCTGTCCCTATTTTTGGTCCTTTGTTCCCCCATTATTTGTGGCTCTACCCAGACGTCTTGTACTAACAGTTTAATTGGTTTGTATGTGTGTGCGCACGCGCATGCGTGTGTGTGTGTTTGTGTCTGTGGTCGAAAAGCTAAAGCAGAGAAAGGAAGTCAAACTCTGCTCTAAGTGGGTGGAGTTTGACTTCGGTACTTCCATTTCACTTTTCAGTTTCACTCTGAACTCGCACTATCCTGCTTAAAGAAATTTCACTTCAAAAGAATCAGTGGTACTTACATATTATCGCAACCAGATTTTTAAGCAGGGATAATTCTCACAGTTCTTGGGAAACAAATGTATGTAATAGTGAAAAGGGGTGTTTAAAGTCCTAACTACCATTGTATCACATTCGTTATGCAGCAGAAACAGCGTGCATTACAAATAAACACGTGTCATAATTAGACCCATGTTCAGCAAAAACTTCTTTAAAGACTGTAATTGGAAAATCCAAGAAGTCACAGACAGTATAAAAAAAACATTAAAAAACAGTCTCACACTCATTTAGGACAGCATATGACATAGAAAAATAATAGTTTATTTGATTGTCATGTCATGCCAGGACAGAAAGCATAAAGGGAAATATACAATTGCTTACTGAAACGAGGGTACACACACACACACACACACACACACACACACACACACACACACACACACACACACACACACACACACACCCCGAAATGGCTAATCTGACCACTGCTCTGGCCTGCTTAATAAACAGTAAAAAACAGCAGAAATATTAATAATGATAATAATTATAATTATATGAATCATCATCAGCTACAACGAGTAAGAGAGGATGCAATCCTATTTGTAAACCAGCTTGATGGAGGGGAAGTGTGAAAGAATGTGATCGACCAAGCCGGTAATATGAAACCTAGGCAGCCTAAGCCAACAATAACAGAAACTTTGAAAATACCACAGTTATAAGTGCAGATATATAATATTATGGCACATGTGTGTGTGTTTTAATTACATTTACAAGTATCGGCATAAGAAGGGCTTGAAAATCAGCCGCTTCTTATCTCAGGAATTTGGTTGCGATAATACGTAAGTACCGAATGAGTATTGCAAAAAAGTGAAATATTTGTATATGACTGGTGCAAGGCATAAGAAAAATAAAAATATTCAAGATGAATTGCAAAATTTCGGAAATGTGCAAATATGAAATTACATTTGCAATTGGCAATCATGTGTTACAAGGATGAAGGCTGATAGTTGTAAAAAGATTACAAAAGAGGTTGAAACCGATACCACATAAGCCTCATCTAGCAGTACTGAGAATAAAAGCTACAAAAGAAAGATGACATGCTTTCTATATATGGATGAGATCATAGAAACCTTGTTTTGTGATTATTAACTTTTTCAGATTAACATTCAGAAACACTTCAGTGTCCCAAAACAGGGGATATAAGTGCCTAAAGCAGTAAAGGTGAAGACAGGTACTGATTTTTGTGATCTAGCTAATAATAAAGACTATGTACTGCTATTAATATAGGAGTACTTAAGGTTATCCATTGTACAGCCAACAGCATCAATGTCTGCCAATAATGTACTCCCACTTTACATGTGGTCACAGTTTCACCACTGAAAGAGTAGTCCCCCTTTCCCTAGAATGAGTGAGTTGGTGTTGTTTGCTCACTCCCATCTCTCTGGCCAGCTCCTGCTGCTCCTGGACCACTAATTGAACCTGTGTCATATGGGTTATCATCAGGGCTTCATCCTTCTGTACCACATAGCTGGTAGACTGAGAGTTTATTATTCCAGCTATACAAATTATACAGTTTAGAAACAATCATGAACAGTTAGCTAATATGGATGCAGAGGCAAAATGCTAATTGTTGTTGCGTGAGCTGCTTGCGCATCTCTACTGATTATTGCTGTTACTAAAGATATATAAAATGATGCAGTCCTTTCATCAGCAGTCTGACATATAGTGACTGAAGTCTAAGTTTATTGAACTTACTATCCAGCAGAGTCATTCAGCTGATATTCAGAAGCCCGATCAAAGCAAACCTGGATGCCGCTGTCCTTCCAGAGGCGTTGAATGATATCAGACATTTCCTTAGGCATTGTGCCTTCTTCTATTGTGTCAGCCAGGTGCAGAAGTTTCCGGGAATCATCCTACAAAAAGAATTGCATATTACAGTGAGCATGCTTTAATAACCCTGAGCAGACTCTTTACTGTGCTGTAAGTACACAGTTAAACTGTATATATGTATATATATATATATATATATATATATATATATATATATATATGTATATATGTAGATATATACACACGCACATATATATATATATATATTTTTTTTTTTCCAACAGCTTTTGTGTAAGTTGACATGCATTTACACCTTATTCTCTCTCTCTCTCTCTCTCTCTCTCTCTCTCTCTCTCTCTCTCTCTCTCTCTCTCTCTGTATAAATGTATGCATTTGTTCATTCTTTGATACCCACTTTATACAGGTACAGGGTCATATGGTCTTGGGAAAGCAGGTACCTTTGGTACTTGTCCCAGGACTCTGATGGCAGAAGGCAGAGAAAGTAATCCTTAGGACGACGACAGTTTATAACAGGATGTGCTCACTCAGTCATTCACTTATGTCATGCATATCAGGTAACACAGAGGATTCCCAGTTCGTCTGTGGTATGTATCTGGTTTGCAGGAGGAAACTACAGCCTCCACTGACAACCTAACAGAACAAAGAGAAGACATGCAGACCACTAAGAAGCCAGAAGCCAGTCCAGTTAAAACACCATGTGGAGAATCAAGCATTGTGAAGCAGCTACATATATATATATATATATGTATATATATATATACATGTGCCCATGCACACACACACATACATATATATATATATATATATATATATATATATATATATATATATATATATATATAAACACCGATATTATAACATAACAATATCCTCCTCCTAATGCCTAAGATCTATTTTCACCTCATTCTATTTATTTCTTTGCCTTTCTCATCCTCCTCTCTCGTGGTTATCTGTAACTGTGAACCTTCATCTATATCTACAGTAACATGCACATAGAGATCTTTATTGAACTATTGAACTAAAAAAAACTAAAATCTTCTACATTCTAACTGATGTTATTTTTCAGTTGTTTACAGTTCGTTACATGTCAGACATAAACATGTATATTTGTAAATAATTTAACTATATATGCTGTTTCTTCCATATTAGTTACCATCTACTTCATACAAATCAAACATGCATGGTTGTTATATTGTTGTGTAACAATGTGCATTGTTGCATTTAATTAATAAAAATGGAGCTTTTCTACCAGATCAATGAAAGTTCAATGAAAAGTGGAACGTAGGGGCCATAACCATACCAGAAGAATGTAGAGCTCCTGAAATCACAGACACTCAGGTTAAAACAGCCCTCTCCTAAGCCAAAAACACAGCATCAATGGGACCAAACGGAGTTCCAGGCTACGTCCTACACGAGGTCAAAGATGAACTAACCCCTCACCTAAACACACTGTTCAAACTCAGCCTCTCCAAAGGTTACGTACCCATAAAGTGGCACACAGCAACGGTTATTCTGCTCCACAAAGGTGGAGCCACAACAGACCCCAGGAACCATCACCCTATAAGTCTGACTAGCTTGGTCTGCAAGGCTATGGAGCGCATCATCATGGAACTCATTAACAGAGACATTGGGAACCTCCAAACACTGGACCCTACCCAGTTCAGCTTTGTTAAGGGCAGATCATGCCTCCTAAACCTGGTGGACCTCTTTGAGACAGTTACCAAGGCTATAGGCGAGGGAAAGGTGGTACACACAGCCTACCTAGACCTCGCAAAGGCCTTTGACACCATTCCCCATTCTGGTATTACAGACAAGCTCACCAGCCTGAACATAAACCCCTACGTCACAAGATGGGTTGCCAAATGGCTCACGGACAGAACCCACATGGTAAGAGTTGCGGGAGCTAGGTCTGACTCTAAACCGGTTACAAGTGGCGTTCCCCAGGGCTCAGTCCTAGGACCCCTCCTGTGCGGCATATACTTCTCAGAGGTACAAGCAAGCAAAGGAGAACTATGGCTGACCAAGTCCGCAGACGATTGCAAACTAGGGGCTATAACTGACTCTCCAGCTGACACAGACATCCTCCAAAAGGGTCTCACTGAGACGGACACCTGGTGTTAAAATAATGGCCTCAAGCTAAATGCCAAAAAGTGCATAGTCATCCCCTTTGAAAAAACGAAGTACCCACAAACTACCACATAGGTGGTAGTCCCCTAAATATGGAAGACATAATAAGGGATCTGGGGACCCAAGTAGATAGTAAACTCTCCTTTGATAATCACATTGCCAAAGTGGTTAGAAAATCCTTCTACTTGGCACACCTTATCACAAAAGGGTTCGCATCCAGATCAAAAGAGGTCATTGTGCCCCTCTACTCATCGCTAATCATAGAGTACAATGCCCTATTTGGGATGTACCTTACAAGACACCTGCAACAGCTGGAAAGACCACAGAAGTACCTCACCAAGAGGATCACTGGCCTCAAACAGATGCCCTATGCAGCTCGACTGAAGAAACTCCAACTGTACTCGGTTGCATACCACCTACTCAGAGGTGATCTCTGCCTGACATACAAGGCCATGTCCAACCCAGAACTGATCGACATGCTCCACCTAAAGAAAAGCTTATACCCTCGAGCCACACGCTCTAGGGATCTAAACCTCACCACAACAATAAATAGGATGTGCTGGAGGGATAGATTCCTGTCCCAGAGACTTCCCATGCCTTGGAACAAGATCCCAATCTACATTAGGCAGAGCTCCTCGCTAGTACTCTTCAAGAGAAACCTTGACGAGTGGATGGGAAACAGAAAGTTTACCCCGGGGATCACTTCAGTGGTTCTGCTGGACAGAGGCACAGGGAACTAATCTAAGGGGGGGGGGCGGCAAAAGCCAACACATTCTCGCTAGGCTTATAAATGCCTTCGGGCAGATAGTCTAGTACCTACCTATGAACCTATGATCTCAATTGGGATATCCCAGTTAAAACAAATAAATATGTACTGTGTGTGTGTGTGTGTGTGTGTGTGTGTGTGTGTGTGTGTGTGTGTGTGTGTGTGTGTGTATGTGTGTGTGTGTCTGTACGTACATATGACTGCACATGTGCATGCATGTACGTGTATTTTATGACATGTTACAAAAGCATGATGTTACTTTAATCATTCAAAGTGAATTATCTCGGACTATAATTATTCTTCATTCCAAATTTCAGCTTCAGATATTGGCAACTAACTAGGCAGACTTGGAATAAAGTAAAATATTTCCCCTTCTATGTGACATAAAATACAGTAGTTGAAAATTCTGATACCTGACGCTGTTAAAATATTTCAAATTCGCTAAAATAAGAGCAAAGAGAGCATTTTCTTGCAGGCAAGGGGATATTATTAAATGTATATGCCTTCCTGGTGATGGGACATTAGGATGGGCATTAAAAATAGTCATTTAGAAAAATAATATGACTTTAACAAAAAGTGGAAATGCAACCTTGAAGCTTTTATTTTTAAATGATTAATATTTTATATTGTGAGCTTGGCTGGGTAACCATGTATGAGCAACAGGCTAGCATATTCCTTTAGCCATTAACATAGAAGATGTAAGGTTTTCTGGGTAAAAAATGTCGTGTGTGTGTGTGTGTGTGTGTGTGTGTGTGTGTGTGTGTGTGTGTGTGTGTGTGTGTGTGTGCGTGCATGCATGTATGTGCAAATGTTGTGCATTCAGCAGCACTGTATTGATAAGTGATGAACCACGTCATGCAGTAGAAATTAAAAAGGTAGCAAAAATCAGGCAGCTAATCAACAAGTACTATTAGCAGGCAGCAAAAGCAGCATCCCATTAAACCAAAGCATGTTCCCTTTTCTCACAACTACACCAGTGAGCTCCAGCAAGCAGGCAGACTTTTTATCACAATAACTTCATGCAAGTGCAGTATTACAATAATAATTAATTACTTCTCTGGTGGTCTAGAGATCAAAGATTTGCAGTGAGCCTTATAGAGTTGTAGCCCAGCTGTGTGGCATTCAGCAGCTCAGCACAGATAAGTGCTGAGACAGATAATGCATTGGAAATTAAAATTACAAAAAAAAAAAAAAACAGACAGCTATTCAAAAACAAGTAGTGCTAGCAAGCAGCAAATTAGAGCAAAGCTTATCCCTTTCTATCACAAATAATCCAGCAATATCCAAAAATTAGGCAAACAATTTAATGCAATGACTTTATACAAGCATGGTATTATAATAGTAAAATATAATAGGCCTTCCCTTGTTGTCTATAGGATGGAGATTTGCAATCAGTCCTACAATGTAGCAGATCAGGTGTGTGATGTTCAACAGTGTAACATATATGAGAACATTTTTTCATCTTCCTCTGAACTCATAAGAGAACATTCTTAATTCTACTTCTATAAATTGTATACAGTTCGCCTTTTCTTCAAATGAATAAAACTATTAGCATGTTTCTATGACATACAGGGTTAGGCCTGACTTTGATCCAGATGAGCTGAGTTATATAAACCAACACAAAGTCAGGTACCACAGAAAAGGAACTCAGTACAGCTTTGCAGTTCAAAAATTGAGCTGGTTTAATTGTAGTTTAAAAAAGCATGAATGCATTTAAAATCACAGCATGTTCGTCTTGTTCAGTCAGACTTCATCAGATACATGAGACTTCAGTTAAAAACACACATATATATACTTCAAAATATTCCACCAATTAAAACCACAACCAATAAAAATTCCCAATTTTCCTAATTAATTATAACAAAGGTGTAACTTGCAAAGTACCTTGTGCATTAAAGCATTAAAAGTACATAAAAAATTCACATTATTAAAGCACAAAGAACATTTAAAAAATGACAGTATAAAATTGTGACAATACATAAAAATAACATAGTATTTCACAACCTAACATATTTAAGATGTTTGAGTCTGTTAAAATTCGCTAGTTAATGAAATGCATGTTAAAACATCAAAAGGTGTTTACTCCCTCTAGTGGTTCTTTTGTAAAATGACATTTAATGTGCAAAGTGCCTTGTGCATTAAAACATTAAAAGTACATAAAATAGATTACACATTGTAAAAGCACAAAGAACATTTGAAAGGTGACAGTACATAAAAATGGCATAGTATTTCACAGATTAGCATATTTAGCTAAATAAGATGTTTGAATTCTGTTAAAATTAATGGAATAGTTAAAACATTAAAATGTGTTTACTCTCTCTAGTGGTTCTTTTGTAAAATGACATATTTAATTTGAAAGAAGCACAATTTCTTCTTTCAAAGCTTAGCAGCTCTCAGGTTTAATAAGGGGGCTATAGAGGTATAATCATTGAGCACTGTTGGGCTGGTGGCTTCCAAAATAAATTGCCACCATAGCTCTCCATATTCAGTCTATTCCTCCCATAGCCCCCCACTAATTTCCTTCTTTATTTGTTCAAGTATAAAGAAAGAATAATACGCTCTGTGACATATTAATGTGTGTTTCTAAAGAGCATTCGACTCTTTTTTACTTTGAATATCATAATGATGCTCATAGAGCCGTCTTCTCAATTTTCTCTCCGTCTTACCACCGTAGAAAGATTCACATTCCCCACACAGAGCTAGATAAATCAGTCCATTAGATTCTCAATTATAAAATTGTGCACTTTCTAACCATTTATTCCTACTTGATAAGAATATTCTCTCCTTGTTAGATATGTAAGTACACTGAGTACATCTTCCACATTTATATGTTCCCTTCCTTTTCTTATCACCCCTTCCATTTTTATAAGCATTTTCTAATAAACACTTTATGTTTTGGGAGTTTCCATAGACCACTTTAATGGGTTGGTTGCTACATTCCCCTAAGTCAGTAAAGCTAAGAAACTTTTCCCATTCACTTTCAATTACCTTTCTCATACGTCCTGCACAGGCATTAAATTCTAAAAGTAGTGCCTTACCAAAATTCCTTTCCTCTGTAGTTGTATGCCCTAGCAGAATCTCCTCTCTTGTACCTAGTATAGGTTTAAATTTTGACTTTCTACCCACCGCAACCTCTTTTTTCACTTCTACAATAAGGCTATCAGGATACCTTCTAACCCTAAAGCGATATTCAAGTAGGTTGCTTTCTTCTTCATAATCTACTTTTTCTGATACCATTCTGTTTGCTTGGACATATTGTCCTTTAATAATATTTTTCTTGTAATGGGCAGGGTGTGCACTATTAAAATGGAGTAAGGAATTGGAAAATGTTTTCTTTCTATAAATCTTTGAACAAAATTTGGTCTCTTTCTTAAAAATTTCTATATCTAAAAACTGCAAATTTTCATTGGTGATGTTATATGTAAACTTTAAAAAAGATGTATTATTTAAATAACATAAAAACTCATCTATAATTTCTACATTCCCCTTCCATAAAATACTTATGTCGTCAAGAAATCTCCTATAGAGGTTCCATTGGCTTGCATATTTGGACCCTAAAACAAATTTCTCCTCCCACCTAGCTAGAATCAAGTTTGCATAGGTCGGAGCGCAGGCCGCCCCCATTGCCATTCCTTGTATTTGCTGGTAGAACTCACCATTAAAATATATTAAATTGTATCTTAGTACCAAATCACTTAAATTCAAGCACACTATCTGCTCATTTCTGGTGAGTTCTCCATCTTCAATAATTATTTCTTCCAACATTTTCATTCCTTCATTGTGTGGGATGCTGGAAAACAAATCAACAAAATCTATTGTAACAAATTTTATTTCATCATTCCAAAATTCATGCTTTACTTCCCTTAAGAAGTCCCATGAATCCCTCAAAATCTGCTTTCTCTTCAACCAGTTTTTTAAGCTTAGCATCAACAAATTTTGCCAAAGGCAAAGTCTTAGAACCATCTGCTGACACAATGGGTCTGAGCAGGGGTCCATCTCATCCTTATGGACTTTGGGGATTCCGAATATTGATGGTATTTTAGGTTTTGTTAATTTCAGATAATTGTAGGTTTTTTGGTCAATCAGACCTTCCCACATCATGTCATTTAAAGCCACATCTATCTTCCTGTAGGTAATATTAATCTCATTTAGTGCCACACAATAGAATATTTGCTATTGTTCAGGAGCGGCCCTAGGTGTACTGGTGCCCTAGGCAAAACAGCTCCATGGCACCCCCCAACACATTACCTGGTGCCCCCATCCTGGTCTACCTACACCAAATAAATACTGGAAAAGTGCCCCTGCTACACTGGCACCCTAGGCGGTTGCCTAGTTGGCCTACGCCTAAGACCGGCCATGAGTGTCATTTAAAATAAGAGCTGCTAAGCTTTGAAAGAAGTAATTGTGCTTCATTCACATTAAATGTCATTTTACAAAAGAACCACTAGAGGGAGTAAACACGTTTTAATGTTTTAACGTATTCCATTAATTTTAACAGAATTCAAACATCTTATTTAATTAAATATGCTAATCTGTGAAATACTATGCCATTTTTCTGTATTGTCACCATTTTATACTGTCACCGTTCAAATGTTCTTTGTGCTTTTAGAATGTGTAATTTATTTTATGTACTCTTAATGTTTTAATGCGAACTGCGGTGGTGGTGCTGTGGTGGTGTTGTTGCCTCACAGTATGACGTTGTCCTGTTCAATTCTCAGCTAAAGCGTCTTCTGTGTTGAGACATGCGTGAATGGGCGTACCTTCGTTGAAGGTTGTGCGTTAGAGCTGGCAACTCGGTACTTAAAAATCTACTGCCAATCATTAGCGGACCGGAGTTCTGCTGTGGCGGCCCCTAACTGGGAAAAGCCGAAAGATACAACAACAACTTTTAATGTTTTCATGCACAAGGCACTTTGCACATTAAATGTCATTTTACAAAAGAACCACTAGAGGGAGTAAACACCTTTTGATATTTTAACATGCATTTCATAAACTAGCGAATTTTAACAGAATCAAACATCTTAAATATGTTAGGTTGTGAAATTTTATGTTATTTTTATGTATTGTCACGATTTTATACTGTAATTTTTTAAATGTTATTTGTACTTTAATAATGTGAAATTTATTTTATGTACTTTTAATGCTTTAATGCACAAGGCACTTTGCAAGTTACACCTTTGTTATAATTAATTAGGAAAATTGGGAATTTTTATTGGTTGTGGTTTTAACTGGTGGAATATTTTGAAATATATATATATATATATATATATATATATATATATATGTGTGTGTGTGTGTGTGTGTGTGTGTGTGTTTTTAACTGGTGTCATGTATCTGATGAAGTCTGAACATGACAAAAACGCTGTGATTTTAAATGCATTCATGCTTTTTAAACTACTATTAAACCAGCTCAATTTATGAACTGCAAGGCTGTACTGAGTTCCTTTTCTGTGGTACTTGACTTTGTGTTGGTTTAAGGTTTATTTGCTGGGTGCCAGTTTGAGTTTCTTGGAGTGATTTGGTGATTTTCTCAAGCATGGATAAGGAACTTGCCAGTACAAGTGACTGCAGAAGTGGGTCGGACAAAGTGGGCCAAACGAGGAAGCTGATTAGCCAACTCACTGAACTGATTTATCTCAACTCCTTTGAGCCAATCCATGAGTGACCACCAAGGCCCAAAATGGGAGGATATAAGAGGTTATGAATGCAGGAGCAAGTGAAATGAAAGGAAATCATGCTGGGTGTGATGTACAGCCGAAACAAGGCGGATTTTCAAATGGAAATACTGAAATAAATCGAGATGAGGACTTTTTTCATACAACAAGCATTTTAAAAGCAACAGGGGCTTTAACTTTGAGAAATGAAGCAGACAAAAAATGACCATTCCACCAGGATAAGGCATTAGAGATGCCTCAGAGACCGTACAAAACATAGCAAGTAAAATAGACTTAAAAGACTGGTTCCAAGTTTCATTTTTTTCTAAATTCTCTGACAAAACAAGAACTGTAGCACCAATGGCTGATTCATACAATGTTAAATTGAATAGAATGTCTAGTTTAATGTTGAAATATAGCATGCTAGATATTGAAAATGCATATTTAAGGCAATGCATTACTGAAGGTGTTGTGCCTAAGGGCTTACGAGTATGAAAATTTCCTAATAATGTTGAAAGTGATGGTTTATTACATAAAGAACTTACTGAAATTTTTGACAAATGTGGTTTTGATGTGCTTAAAGCTATGAGTAGGGGCAATGAAAGGAATAGAGAGAAATTGCAAAAAGAGAGGAAAATGATGACTGTATTAAAAATAATTTAATATTTACCATAGCTTCTGAAAATGACAAATATTACAATGTTAGGGTAGGCATTCATGAAAAATGTAATGAACTTATTCAGAGAAAGTTGAAGAAACTTAAAAAGGATATTAATGAATATAAAAACCATACAAACTACCCACTATCTAGGGTGAACAAAAGAAAGGAGGGTGACAGTTTTAGTTATGAAAATAAGCAATGGAGGGGTGATAATCAAGAAGGGGCACATATTAGTAACAATGTAGGTGATCTGGATGACTTTTCAGAATATCCCACATTGAGAAGATCAGAAAGGTTAAAAAATAAAGGTAACACAAATTAGCAGCAGCAAAATTTTCATTGGAGCGGGAGAATGAGGTATTAATAATTGATGATACCCCTAACCCACCCTAGACCCACAACTTAACAAGTGACATTATACAGGGGGGGATGAGGTATTAATAACTGTTGATACCCCTAACCCTCCCCAGACCCATGACTTAACAAGTGACATTATAGGAGAAGCTGGCAATGAGTACAAATTTACTAGGGATGGTTTTATTATTTATAATTTTAGCAACATTGTTTTAACAAATGAACATTTTAGTCTTTTATCAAAAGGTCTAAAATTCAATCCCCAGAAGAAAGAGGACTTGGCAAAAGTTCTCATGGACCTTAAAATGCTTATTAGAAAAATGAAATGAGTCTAATGTTGCCACAGCAGAATAATGCAACCACTACCTGTACTAAGAAGAGCATATACAATCCCCCCACCCGCCCTCAGTTAAAAACTTCGGAAAAGTGGTAGAAAATACATTTAGAAATGAATACAAGAAGGTTAAATACAAGGCAAATATGAGTGGAGAAGAAAGGAAGGTGTTAGATGAACTGAGGGGGAATAAGGAAACAAGGGTTATGAAACCCGACAAAGGTGGGGGGAATAATAATAATGGATTTAATTACTTATGAAGGGACGATGAATGTAATTTTAAAAGACACTAGGAAATATTCTCGTGTGCTGCTAAATGAGATTAATATTGCCTACAGGAAGATAGATGTGGCTTTAAATGACATGATGTGGGAAGGCCTGATTGACCAAAAAACCTACAATTATTTGAAAGTAACAAAACCTAAAATACCATCAATATTCGGAATCCCCAAAGTCCATAAGGATGAGATGGACCCCCGCTCAGACCCATTGTGTCAGCAGATGGTTCTAAGACTTTGCCTTTGGTAAAATTTGTTGATGCAAAGCTTAAAAAACTGTGGTTGAAGAGAAAGCAGATTTTGAGGGATTTGTGGGACTTCCTAAGGCATGAATTTTGGAATGATGAAATAAAATTTGTTACAAATGATGTTGTTGATTTGCTTTCCAGCATCCCAGACAATGAAGGAATAAAAATGTTGGAAGAAATAATTTTTGAAGATGGAGAATTCACCAGAAATGAGCAGACAGTGTTCTTGAATTTAATTGATTTGGTACTAAGATATATTTTAATGGTGAGTTCTACCAGCAAATACAAGGAATGGCAATGGGGGCGGCCTGCGCTCCAACCTATGCAAACTTCGCTTTAGGGTTAGAAGGTATCCTGACAGCCTTACTGTAGAAGTGAAAAAAGAGGTTGCGGTGGGTAGGAAGTAAAATGTAAACCTATGCTAGGTACAAGAGAGGAGATTCTGCTAGGGCATACAGCTACAGAGGAAGGGAATTTTGGTAAGGCACTAGTTTTAAATTTAATGCCTGTGCAGGTGTATGAGAAAGTTAATTGAAAGTGAATGGGAAAAGTTTCTTAGCTTTACTGACTTCGGGGAATGTAGCAGTCAACCCCTTAAAGTGGCCGATAGGTACTCCCACAACATAAAGTGTTTATTACAAAATGCTTATAAAAATGGAAGGGGTGATAAGAAAATAAAGGGAACATATAAATGTGGAAGATGTACTCAGTGTACTTACATATCTAACAAGGAGAGAATATTCTTATCAAGTAGGAATAAATGGTTAGAAACTGCACAATTTTATAATTGTGAATCTAATGGACTGATTTATCTAGCTCTGTGTGGGGAATGTGAATCCTTCTACATCATTAAGATGGAGAGAAAATTAAGGAGAAGGCTCTATTAACATGATCACAATATTCAAAGTAAAAATATGCCACAGAGCGTATTATTCTTTCTTTGTACTTGAACAGATAAAGAAGGAAATTAGTGGGGGGCTATGGGAGGAATAGACTGAATATAGAGAGCTATGGTGGCAATTGATTTTGGAAGCCACCAGCCCACCAGCACTCAATGATTATACCTCTATAGCCCCCTTATTAAAGCTGAGAGCTGCTAAGCTTTGAAAGAAGAAATTGTGCTTCATTCACATTAAATACGTCATTTTAAAAAAAGAACCACTAGAGAGAGTGCCAAGAAATGTAGAGTTATCCCCTTTGGGAAAAAACATGTACCCATGAATTAACATAGGTGGCAGTACACTAAACACCGAAAGTGTGATAAGAGACTTAGGGACACAGGTGGACAGTGGTCTCACCTTCGATAACCACATCGCCCCAACAATCAGGAAATCCTTCTATGTGTCACACCTCATCACTAAGGGCTTTTCATCCAGAAAAAAGGAGGTCATTGTCCCACTGTACTCATCCCTCATTATACCCATTATAGAATACAACGCCCCGCTTGGTATGTACCTCTCAAGACATCTGCAACAACTGGAAAGACCGCTGAAATACCTCACTAAAAGAATCACAGGCCTAAAGCAGATGCCCTACACTGACTGCCTTAAAAAACTCCAGCTATACTCTGTTGCATATCGTCTACTCAGAGGCGATCTCTGCTTAACATACAAGGCCATGTCAAACCCAGAGCTGTTGGACATGCTACACTTAAAGAAATCCCAATCCCTCAGAGCCACATGCTCCAGGGATCTAAACCTTGTCATCACAATAAACAAAACATGCTGGAGGGATAGGTTCCTGACCCAGAGACTCCCCAGACTCTGGAATAGATTGCCCATACATGTCAAGCAGAGTGCCTCTTTGGCCCTCTTCAAAAGGAACCTTGACGATTGGATGGGAGAAAGGAAATTCACCCCGGGAATCACGTCAGTCACCCTGCTAGACAGGGGTCCAGGGAAGCAAATAGTGTAGGAAGAAATAGCCAGGGAATTGTTATGGCTAGGCTTGTATTGGCCCTAGGGCTGATAGCCTAGTATCAACCTATGAACCTATGAGTAAACACATTTTAATGTTTTAACATGTATTCCATCAATTTGAACAGAATCCAAACATCTTATTTAGTTAAATATGCTAATCTGTGAAATACTATGCCATTTTTCTGTACTGTCACCATTTTATACTGTCACCTTTCAAATGTTCTTTGTGCTTTTATAATGTGTAATTTATTTTATGTACTTTTAATGCTTTTTTTCCAAAAACATTTTTATTAAATTTTGTTAATAAACATGGACATAGAGTATTAAAAATAAACGATATAAAACATAATAACTATTTACACTATATACAAACATCCATGATAAACATTTGTTTTATCCAAGAAAGGTAATCACTATTTATCTAACAATCTCTCCAATTTTTGGCAAGCTAGTCTTTTGTGTGTTACATTTGATGATCTCTGATAAATAGTTTGCATTTCCTTTTTACATACAGATTTTGCTATTGAAATAAACTCGGTAAACATAAGATCTTGCTTATTTTTCCAGTTCAATGTAATTATTTTTCGAGCAATAGCTAGAATTAACCAAAGAACAGGTAACTGATGTCTAGGAATTACACTTGGGGTAGGGACATTGAATAATATCAAAGAGCTAGTAATATGACAGTTATCAGACCACAGGGCTTTTGCGAAATGTCTAAAATCACTCCAGTATTGTGTGAGAGTTCTACATTCCATGAACATATGAACCCAGTTGGCTTCAAGAATATCACCACACCTCCAAGCATTTGCTTTAATTACTCTTGGTTATAAGGTCAATTCTGTGTGGACTGTAAAAGCTTCTATGAATAAATCTCCAGGTATATAGTCTCCAATATAAAGATGATGAAGTGTTTTTTTATTGAATTTAATAACTGTTTCTTGTTATCGTTAGATAAAGGTTCACCATTAATCTTTATGGAGTAATTCCAAAAGGCTTGGTCAAAAGTAATCAAGTCTTCTCATAGGATTTTATATACAGATTATATGCTTAATTTATGTTCATTGTTCATCGAACTACACCATATGAATAGTTGTATCGATCTTGGTATAATATCAGTTTCCAGATTTATTGACACTCTCACTTTATTTTCAACAAACTGTTTTAAAGATTGAATACAGAGCCAGTTATCTTGACAGACATTATATCTGGCTAAGACAAAGTTCATTGGTTGGATGTTCTTATTGTCTATAAACTGGTGCCAAAACTTTAGATTATTTTCTTTAAGATTCTGCATCTTATTGATATTGAAGGTATCTAGGCAATCTGGTGTATAAGCTATGGGAAATGTAATGAAAAAGGTGTTCTTTAGACTATAATTGTTGTTGATTATATTTTTGAAAATATAAAATACTTAAGCAATAACCCACGCCTGGGTGTGGGTAATGCTGGATTTACCCACGGTTGGTGTGGTTTGGTCACGAGGGCGAAGCCCGGGTGGCCAAACAAAGACAACCGTGGGTAAATCCAGCATTATCGACACCCAGGCATGGTTATTGTATATTAATGACATTATTTAAGAAAAGAAATACTTACTTTTCTTAAATAATGGCATTGTATAATACCTCCGTGCTGCCCTTCCGCAGCTGTCTGGTATTCTGCAGCAGTTCTGATGTACTGCACATGTGTACGCTTACACAGTACATCAGAGCTATGGGTGGAAGCAACGGAGAAAGCAAGATCTCCTTTGCTTTCTACAAAGTGTCTTGCTACATTAAAGGAGTTTAACATAGTGAGACAGCTTTAAAAAAAGCAACGGAGAAAGGAAGATCTCCGTTACTTTTTTAAAAGCTGTCTCACTATGTTAAATTCCTTTAACATAGCGATACAGTTTCTAAAAAGCAACTGAGATCTTGCGTTCTCTGTTGCTGTAAAAAAAAAAAAAGACTTATACTAATGGAAAAAGTCCAGGCGACCGGACCTTTTTCCATTAGTATAAGTCTGATTTACAGCCTGCATGATGACCAATCAGCGTGCGCGTTTTGGAATATTAATTGGGGGGGGGGGTCGTTGTATAATTTTAATGTTTTAATGCACAAGGCACTTTGCACATTAAATATGTCATTTTACAAAAGTACCACTGGAGGGAGTAAACACAGTTTGATGTTTTAACATGCATTTCAATAACTAGTGAATTATACTGAATCAAGCATCTTAAATGTTAGGCTGTGAAATACTATGTTATTTTCATGTATTGTCACCATTTTATACTGTCATTTTTTAAATGTTCTTTGTGCTTTAATAATGTGAAGTTTATTTTATGTACTTTTAATGCTTTAATGCACAGGGTACTTTGCAAGTTACACCTTTGTTATAATGAATTAGGAAAATTGGGAATTTTTATTGGTTGTGGTTTTAACTGGTGGAATACTTTGAAGTATATATATGTGTGTTTTTAACTGAAGTGTCATGTATCTGATGAAGTCTGACTGAACAAGACGAAAACGCTGTGATTTTAAATGCATTCATGCTTTTTAAACTAATATTAAACCAGCTCAATTTTTGAACTGCAAGGCTGTACTGAGTTCCTTTTCTGTGGTACCTGACTTTGTGTTGGTTTAAAGTTTATTTGATGGGTGCCAGTTTGAGTTTCTTGGGGTTATTTGGTGAGTTCATATAAAGGTTTAGATACTGGTAGAACTGGGCAATGGATGATGGATACTGACAGTGAGCAGGAAGGAGATGACTAATCCTATTGTTTGACTGGACACCATGCAGAGAACTGGTGTCATTATATACGGTGATGGACAAGGCCAAGCAATATAAGTTGACAGCGACCTGGATGATGGCCTTCCATTACAAGTTCTTTTCCTGTGAGGGAACAAATAAGACAACTATTGCTCACCTTATCTGGAGAACAGATTAGCCAGATTGTCACTGGAGGCATACCTCTCAAAAGGCCAGATTTTTGCAGAATGCCCAGATTTTTGTCTTGTTTTTGGTCTTTTCCTCATAAAATTTCTAGTTTTCTTCAAATCACCAAAGACTGAGGTCACCAAATAATAATGACAGACATTTGAGCTTCAGACTTCATACCCCATAGAAAATGTATGATAATGCAAAACCTGTTATTTTGTCAACTTTCTAAGTTAATAACTGCAATATTTAAAAAAGTATCCCAATTGTTGGGCACTTGTCCCCTATTATTTTTGTCTTTGCCCAGATTTCTTGTGCTAAGATGTTGAGAGGAGGGGTAATGGCTGGTAGAAAGCAGGGGGGCAAAGTATATTTAAAAATTAATACAATTATTTGAAAGTTACTGCTGAGTTTAACAATGTTCCCTATATTTCAAAAAATTAAAGTGACTCAGAGCATGGAAGTTTCAGTTTCTTGTCATGTAAAGTAAATACAACCAAGTACAAAAACCGAGAAATAGACTTGTGTATAGAATTTGCCATTTTTTCTGAAAACTGTGTATATATAAGTAAAATACTCATTTTGTAGACAGTTTGAGCTGAATACATTTTGTGCCCACATTACCCTGCTGTACTGTTTTTTTATTAATTGTATTTATATTATTTGTTTGAAAATGTGCAGTAATGACTTTCTTTCTTTTTGCCCCCAACAAAATATTAAATATTTATGAATATGAAACACTACTATTTTATTTGTATGCGGAACAACTTTTACATTACCTGCATCATATTATGTTGTTTTCTATTAAAGCGATTCACATTGGCTCATCAGACACGAAAAATAGATTTTTCAGTTTGTGTTTGTCAGATAGACTTCATATAAAAACAATATCTCAGATAAAAAGCTGTCATTTTTATTGTTTAATTATTTATTTGTTTTTGCATTACAAATTTCTACTTTACTTTGTAAGTCATCTGACTTTAAATACGATGTTACAGTAAGTGTGATTATGTTAAGCAGTGGTGTTTTAACTGCAAATATTTAAATGAGTTTTAAAACATGATGATGCTAGTAGAGTGGGGATAAATTGGTGATGCTGTTGACTGAATGTTGATAAACAAAATAGCTTGAATCCTGTGTGTTTTATTACATCCTTGTATTTTGCTCTGTTGCTAGGATAAATATAAAATATGTTATGCTGGCCAGCATATCTCTCAACTGTACAGATTTTTGCAGAATGCCCAGATTTTTGCCTCATATTTTTGGTATGTTCCTCTTAAAATCTGTACTTTTCTGGCAAATAGCTGAGGATTGAAGTCATTAAATAATGACAAATATTTGAGTTTAAGACTCCACATCCTTCAGAAAATTCATGCTAATGCAAAACCTATTAATCTATCAACGTTCTAAGTTTGTAAGAGCAATATTTAAAATATGTTCCTGTTTGTCCCTCCATAATTTTAGGCTTTGTTCAGATTTTTTGCTCCAAGAGTTTGAGAGGTATGCTGGCCAGTAATATAAGAATGGCTGTATTGTAAGCTTAAGATGTTTTCTGGAGAGATTTGAAGTAAGAAAGTCATGAAATTATTTTTTTAATTTCACATTGTAGACATTTCATGATTCACAGAAAGCAATGTTTTATTTATCCCTTTCTTATATGTTTTCTTAGGTTTTACTATGAATCTTCAACTTAAAGGACACTGAGGAAACACAATGGATAATACAAATATCCAAAATACATAACGGGCAAAATCTCCAATTGTAACCAATTTCAGGGTGTGTAACCACTTCTGTAGTCCCCTTGTTGGGGCAAGCACCTTCCACACTCCCAAATGTATATATACTAACTTCTTTGTCAAAAAAATACGAAGAAGGGGGGTAGTCTCCCCCCAAAAAATCACAGCCGGCGAACCCTTACAAATGGAACTAGCAGTGATCTTTTATGAAAAACAGTGATCGATGTTCTGTTCTTCAGTGTCTTTATCTCGAACACTTGTATGTATGTGTGTGTGTGTGTGTGTGTGTGTGTGTGTGTGTGTGTGTGTGTGTGTGTATGTATATATCTATCTATCTATATATATATATATATATATATATATATATATATATATATATATATATATATATATGGGTCTACCTGACATGGTCAACAGTTCATATGATCGACACTCATTTGGTCGACAGTTCATTTGGTCGACAAGCAGATTTGCCCCCTTCCCCAATGTTGTGCAACTCTGGAGTTGATATATATAGTTGGGGGGGGGGGTGGGGGGCACAGCCCCCCACCTAAAATGCTTGTCGATCAAATGAACTGTCGACCAAATAAACTGTCGACCATATGAACTGTCGACCATGTCAGGTAGACCCATATATATATATATATATATATATATATATGTGTGTGTGTATGTGTGGGTGTGTACATTTTTTTTTGTTTGAATGATTGCTTTCCATTCACTTGAAATGATTTCATAAGGATGTTGTTTGGGAAAGTATTTTCTGTGCAACGTCTATGTAGTTTGTGAAGCAACTGTCTCATGCATCTTTTTACCGTTCTTAGGTATGCTTTAATGATTATTTGAGGTAGTGGTGTGATGTTTTAATGAGTGTTATATTAACATTTTTGTTTTTATTAGACTTTTGTTATATTAAGTTTAATGTTAGACAGCTTAGTTTCTGTTGTAAGTACAATTTGCCAGTAATGCTGCTTTTCTAATGGCTGGATACAGTAGCAATTTTCTTTTATTTCTACTGTCCTGTATTAATTTTTTTATTCTAATTTTTATTATTTACTTATTTGACAGATTTACATGGTGGAAGTTGGTTTTCGGGGTTTGTATATAGAGTATGAAGCTACATGTTTGTCTTTTAGTTTTAGTACGGATGGGTCTGTGTTACTAATGTTGTTTACATTAAGTAGTTAATAGTGCTCAAATAATGGTTATAAATGATTGATGACATCCACAGGATGGTGATGAGTATGGAATACATGGAGGGTATAATACGTGTAATATCTTGTACTGTACATTTAGGGAACATATTTTTGGGACAAGTGGCAAAGTCATAAGTCCTAAACCAAAGTTTATAATCCTACAGTGCAATATTTTTTCATTTATTACACAAAACAGACACCAACAGTTTCATTTAATTTGTTTTTTTTTTCACTCTCTTATAAATCTGAAGTACTGCCTCTCATTGAAGTCAATGGACTGCAGTAAACTGCGTAAGTTAAATATTAAACTAGGCTTTGCATAATATATGCAGGGTTTCAAAAATAAAAGTGTAGTGTTCTGCTGTATTTCTGAAGTACTTCACGAAATTTTAAATAGTTGGTGTTTTATATAATTTAGTAATATAATAATGATCATGTTAAGATTTGCTAGTTTTGTAATTTAGTTGTATTTTTAGCTAGGCTTCATAACTTTTGATCAAAGTATGTTGCTTTTATTGACAGTTAATCTTCCAAAGAGCATTGACAATCCGTACTGGCAGCTCTCCGAAATCACAAAAGTAATAACATTAATGAAAAAGTAAGTAAATAAGGCTGCACCATTCATGTGTGTAGCACTAAGGATGAATAATTTGGTTGCAGCTGCTTGTTAGCATAGTGGTATAATTACTTCCTACAAGAGGCAGCATCATAGGCTGAAGCCTGCCTACAGGTTCGACATTTTTAACAGGACTGTACGTCTGGCCCGTCCAATAAAATGACCACGATTTATTTATTTATTTTAGTAATTTAATTATTTTTTTATGGTTTTAGTGTTACTGGGGCTTAGTGAAACTTCAACGATTTGTAGGTGAAACAGTGTTTGCGCTGATACTACAGTAAACAGATGCACTGTTTAGCCTTATTTGATAGTTTTTTTATGTTATTCCTTTCATGATTTTGGAGAGTCACTGATGTGATTTGTTGACACACTCTGTATGATTAACGTTCAGTCAAAGTAATATACTTCAGTTGAAAGTTAGGAATCCATTTAATTTAATCTTAGTTTAGATATCTTTAATGTGGTCAGTATTCCTGGTAATGGAATTTTCCTATAGGTTAGCTATTGCCAATAGTTTTTATATATTTTAATACCATATTTTAAGTTTCCTAGTTTAAAAAAGGAAAGGATTTCATTTTCAGAACTAAATTTAAGTGGGCAGTGTTATTTTTGCAAGGCTGCCTATATATATATATATACATATTTTATATGAAGTGTGTGAATTTGCTTCTTTAAATTGAAGTGAACCAGAAATGCAGCCTGCAATTTTACTTTTTTTTTTTTGCTACTTTCTATTAAACTAACTGTAGATTTAAGTTCGGGTGGTTGTTCCAAGTTAGTTAGTGTAATCCTGGGATTGTAAGTCTATGTTTTGCATGTGTGGTGTGTGAATGTTTATTTTCATTTTTAGCAATTAGATTAAATGTGGTGAAATTAAAGGTATTGAGTTTTTGATGAAACACTTAAGGATGTAGATGAAATTGCACTGGTGCACTAACACTTCAGATAAACTTATATGTACTGATGTACTAAGAATGTAAATAAGCTTTTGATGATGTTCCAAGAGCATACACAAAAGACAGTGATATGCCACAGTGTACCAAATGCATGATTTTATTGCATGCTTTATCATTTACTATTACGGTAAACAGAAAATAACTACAAACTGTAAATAAATACATTAATTAGTATTCTACATTATTACTATATATCTTTGCATAGTTATATTTATCTTCCTATCTATCTACTGAAGAAGTCTTAGCACCACAGTGTGGTTTCTTATGATGAACAACCACTACCAAAGTTTTTTAGCAGACCAAGTTTCCCACCCAAAAAATGGAGCTTCTTCACTGCATAACAAAGACATATAAATATGTTTGATTTAAGCAATGAAAAGTGGGAAACACAATGAAACATCATAATATTTGGAGGGACCACATCATATGGACAGAAAAAAATAATTATAATATATAATAAAAATGTATACATTTGTTGATATGGGAAAGTGGAAAGTCACCCCTGGTCTGACACGTATGTCTCTGATGGGCAGAGGCAGCTTTTGAATCATGCCCTAATATATACCCTTTAAAATAACCTCTGAGGCACAATAACGCATGGGATACATTTGGGTTAGGCCCCAGTGGTCATTAGCCTGGTACACATCTATGAAATGTAGTTCTTTCTTCCCTGATTTTCATAACAACAACATGTGGGTGAAAATGGACTCAAGGGTTTAAGTTCAGTTATCAATGTATGTAAGCAGTGTGTTATCAAAATCACACCTTAAGGGGAAATTAAATATTCACATACAGGATCATAATGTGGCCATGGTTATGTGTAGTACTATGTCCATTGTCATGAGTATATTATATCTACTGTATGTCCAAATCATTTCTAATGACAATGCACTAAGCAGAAGAAAACCTTGCAACAGCATTGCCTTTCCTTTTAGCTACTAAAAGAGTATGCTAACCTTTTAAAATGGATCAGTAACTTAAAATTGTAGTTCTCTCTGCAGCCAACAACCTTCAATAAATCTTCATTATGTATGTCTGAAATATCTGAAAATGATATTGTACCTAACTAACAAATTAGAAGCTCGGCTTGTTAAGAATTATAGTTTGATGCCTATATTACACTTCATTCTCACTGCTTGGGAAAAAAAAAAACTATCCTCTCCTGTAACATCATATCAGTGATTAAATGAGTTGCAGGTCTAATTAATATTACTTTGTTATACTGATGCCAACTTAATGGCTGAATGGAAATTATTTTCCATTCTGTTACTAAGCTTTCAAAGCAATATCATTTTGCATTCCCTTTCAAGAATGAATTATGAGAGAAGTGAAATGAATGTTCTCTGTGTTGCTTACTCATTTATGTAAGCATGCCAGATGTTAAATGCAATTAACAGTCATTAAGTAACTGCAGCTGGGAAAGACATATCCGACAACATCACTTTGATTTACAAAGCAAATGTAATGCATTCGTCATAATGATGGTCATAATTTGTGGTTCTGATTTAACTACAGCTGGAGTAAATAGGTGGTTAACATTGCAAAAAAGGCAACATTGGGCATTCTAAAATAATAAAAAAGTGGGGATATTCTTTTCCCCATTATTAGTAGCACAATATGTATGAAATGGTTTTGTGCCAACATAGACTCACTATGGCACAAGACGTATGTGAGTCTAAAATAATAAAAAATAAGGTTACACCAAATAAAAACAGACTTTTTAGGGTGCCAATAAAGGTAATCAAGAATTAAAAAGACTTTAAATACTAGTATTATACTGACGTGTCTGTGTGTGTGTGTGTGTGTGTGTGTGTGTGTGTGTGTGTCTAAACACATAAATATACACACACAAATATATAACACATTGGGTCTATATTAGATTCTCGAAAGCTGTCAATTTGTAATCTGACATTGTCGACACGAGAATAGCGAAACTGCCGAACATCAAACAAGTAAACGGAAATCTCTGTAAGGGAAGATTTCCATTTACTTCAATGTAGTGTGGTCTCTGAGTTGGTGTATTTAAGTAGCAGGGCGTGTGTAGGGTGCAGTGGGGCTTGCCTCGTGCCTACACCGTTTTTTTTTTTTTTGTTGTTTTTATTTTTTTTTCTGAACATTCGATGTTTTAACAGTTCGATCACTAAAGGTCGACCTTTAGTGATTCGAACTGTTAAATATTCGATGTTCTAATATAGACCCTAACACATTAATGTATATATATATATATATATATATATATATATATATATATATATATATATGCTCTACATACACTTGCACATACAGAAAGAAATACATGACATGCACACACAATCTTAGATCTACATCGCTTTGTATAGGAAAGGAAAAAGTTTTGTTTCACACCTTTTAAGATTTAAAAAGCCTTACAAGGACAAGTAAAGTCAAACTTTTTTGGCGGACCAAACTAATGGGTTATTGCCCATGAGAAAAATGGAATTTGTGTTCACATGTGGTCAAATCTAAGACTTTTACTTCTAAAAATACATGAAATAAGAGATTTCATTACATGTAACACAAAATGGATTAAGTATTTCTGGTGCTTTTATGTAGTGCAAACCTTTTGTCCTTTTAAAAAAGGTTTTTTTTTGTACATCTAAGCGACCCTAGGTGTTTCCCAAATTGTAGTATAGTTTATAGACAAAAAAGGAACATGAGGGGACAATTTTTAGTTTTACTGGAACTGATAACGTATCGTATTCTATTCACAATAACTGGGATAGACAATGTTTGTTAAATACTAAATAAAAAAGATGGATTATTTATGGGCTATTTATGGAGTTGGACTAAATTAATTAATTTGATTTTTATTTTACGTTATTTTTTTCAGACACTAGATGTGACTATTTATAATATATTTATATATTGTATTTTCTTTTTCATATACGACTAAACAAGATTTGATGTTTTTGATTTATTTGTCTGATTCAATATTGCATCTATTTTGGGTTGGATTCAATTTATACACACACACACACACACACACACAGATATATATATATATATATATATATATATATATATATATATATATATATATATATATATATATATATATATATATATATATATATATATATATATGAAGATGGTTTACCTCACCGTCCCAGCTAGCTCTGAGAATCAGCGTGCAGGCTATACTTGAATAAGGCAAGATACGATATAGCTCCTCAAAAATATTTTTAACTGTTTATTGAAGCTTACAGAAAGCTTACAGATAAAAGAATTTATAAAATTCAAATTGCAATACTGCTGTTAAGCGCTTTCATTTGCTAACTGTAAACTTCTTCAGAACAGCTGTTAGGTTCAAAACACAGACCTTTTAAAATCTTTTTGGCGCCATAACAAGTACTGATTTTCATTTAAAGTACCAGTGCTCATTTGTTGAAAACATAAATGCATAACTCTTTAC
Source organism: Protopterus annectens (assembly GCF_019279795.1). Taxonomy (NCBI): domain Eukaryota; kingdom Metazoa; phylum Chordata; order Ceratodontiformes; family Protopteridae; genus Protopterus; species Protopterus annectens. Next base: position 1,612,651,383 of record NC_056739.1, on the reverse strand, counting down.
TCACTACTATAAACAATAAATACAGCCATAAATAACATATTTAAAATGACTAATGTAGTTAAATAGTCAAAAGACAGAGTATGATTGGTTAACCTAAAATTGCTCATTGAGACCTGGTGGGAATAAACCCCCTAACTTAATAATCCATTTTTTCTCCTTAGAGTTTAGCAAAGAAACAACAGCTTTAGATGTTTTTTTTTCACACTGAAGAAGGCTGTGTGTGAATTGCCAGCCAAAACCGGTCTGTCATTTAATTTGCTGTTTTACAATAAATATTCATCAGAATACAGTTTGCTGGCTCTGTTTTTTATTTTTACTTGAAGTGGATCCTTAGAGCCGTGCAGTGCACTCGCGCAGGAAGTTCTTGTATTTTGTTACACAACGTTTCACACCCTGTTGGGAGCCTGTTTGTCTGATGCAGCCTGTGGATTTTTTCTACAGCCTACAAGCTTATTATTTTTTCGGATGGTTGGTTTTCCTAACTTATCTCTTGTTCCATTGAACTGGTATTCACTCGTTTTCTTTGCTGCCTATCCTATTTTTGGTTTTATACTGGAACCACCTCTTGGGATTCAATTTGACTGGAACTAACATTGTGCCTTGTGACTACCTCAACGCTATTTCGCAGTTCCACCATTTTGTGCATCTGCCACCGAGAGTCTACATTTCTGCTGCATTGACTAACAACTTTGTTTTTTCGACACTTATATCTTCTTACACTACGTACTGGACATAATTTGATCAGGACTTCATTTTATTTATGCGTGAGCTAGCGACCGCCATGTTTGTACACCAATTCTTTCTTTTGGATTAATAACCTTAATATGGATATATTAGCCTTTATTTCATGGTCTTTTGATCAAATGGTTGTTCAAATGGATGTTCGCGGATGTCTATAAATCGTGGGACTATCTACAATAATATTTGCTAAACGGGACTTTGTGATCAGCACTGTATAACGTTTTTTTCAATTTGTATCCAATTGGTCATATTATATTGCTATTTTTAGACTTATATTCAGGTCTTTTTGATACCAACAACCAATATTGGGGTATTAACAATTGTTTTGTGCTCTGGATAATATTTGATATATGCGACATAGTGATTGTGTTTATATGTTATGTTATGTCTTTAACAAATGTCTTCTATCAGGACTTACAGGAACTTTATATAGTGGCATTTTTTAGTCATCTATTAGACATTGTATATATCGGAAGGCTATGGCTTTTATCATGCCAATACACATATATCCAGTTTAGGTCTTGGTTTTATGTGTAATTTTGTGATGATTAGATACATAACTTGAAGAAATGGCATTTCTTAATATATAAGGCATATATATTCTTTCATCAACCAGGTTTATCACATTTTGTGACTTCTAATATGGGAATATGACCATTGAGTACTAACAAGTTGCAAATATTTAATATACTATATTATCAATAACAGCTTTGGATGATTTTTTGAATTTAATTAATCATCCATCCCCTTTTTTGGATATGATTGGTATATATACTTACTATTGAATCAACATGGTGTAATATTTCAGTTTATTGTGTGTTTTGGCCTAGTATACTAAGTACATACTAGTTGTATCAGTTTCAAACTGCTTTTTTTCTGGCTCATTCAGAATTTGAAGTTGGCCTTACAGATTCATTGTTGTTTCTATAACTACTATTTTGTTATTTATTTGGCCATTGCTCAGAATGGCTAACCATAATTCTGGATTCTTGCCTTGACCAAATATTATTATTTAGTCATTGGCAATAGGCATTATCTTTGGCCAAGTGTACAGATATTATCAAGCCACTTAATTTGTTCCTTTTTTATATGCTAAGTTAAATATTCTTTAGGTTTATAGTAAACATATGCTCTGACCAGTCTGGGCATTGGTATCACATATCCCTCAGGATTAGATATTATTTTGATCTTTTACCTTTACTGCTTCTAACAGGCATGTGTTCTTTTTTTCACATTGTTAAATATTGAGACGTAGCATTTTAGAAATTATAATTGTGCTATTATTGTCTCATTTTTTGTGAGCCATTTAACGTAGCTGATTTTGGGCTATTATTGTTAAATTTGGCTCTTGGCTGGTGTCTAACATGGATTTGTTGAGTTTGGTCTCCGGATTGTCTGGTGACTGTGATGACCTGGGTGTATTTGGTCTTGGACCACATACTGAAGGTTCTGATATTTCAGAACCACAGGGTCCTGAAACCATATACAACATTGGTTTTGATAATTTATACAAACATCTTAAGATATTAAGGACAAACGTTTGGCATTCTAAACTATTTAAGGCATATATTGCCAAAAATATAACTCCACGTGGTTTGAGAATAAAAACACAGCCGCTTGTTCATGAAGCAGATGAGGCTCTTAATAAGGAATGGGCTGATATTCAGCAATAGGCTACTATGTCCTTTGTGAAAGCATTGGGCAAATTTTATGATCGTACAGTGGATCGAGAGGTTGATCCTGTACTCAGACTGGCCAATGATATAAAACCTTTTGAGGGGCAATTATTTTTTCAAAAACGACTTAAAAAAGTGGCTGATGACTTAAATAGTATGGAAACACAACTAAAATTTAGAAAAATAAACAAGTTTAATCATGACCAGCAGGACTACCAAGGGGAGAATCCCTTTGGTACTAGTACCAAACATGTAAGATTTTTTTCACAATCTGTACGTGCACCCAAAAGAAAAAGACCTAAATCTATATTGAAAAATCGCAGTTCTGATACAGGTTCATCAACAGATGATTTTTCATCTTGTACTGAGAATGATGCACAGGCTGCATCAGGCTCACCGTCTCCCAAAAGGCTTCCATCAGGGGCCCCTTTAGGGGTAAATACAAGTGGGGGGGTAGAAAACACAGGTCAAATAAGAAACATTCAGGGCCTACTTCAACTGGCAATGCAGAAATAAATACTTTATATTCTGAAAATGTTTTGAATCTGTCTGATCATGTATTAACACCAATTGAGTTGTCTGTTTTTAATAAAGGCCCATCATTTGTACCTGTTTTTTTCATATCTGAAGATGCTCTAGCACAAGATGTAATGT
>NC_056739.1:1612620812-1612643312 GCF_019279795.1 Protopterus annectens | reverse complement strand
ACTAAAAGACGTTTGAAAGATAGGATATATGGCCACTTATATGATATCCAGAGAAAAAATGAATTAAATGCCTTGGCGAAACATATACTAGAATATCCTTCACACCATTTTGACTTCAGAGTCTTAGAAATAATCGTAGATAATAAAAGAGGTGGAGATAATATGTTGCTTTTAAATAATAAAGAATTGAAATGGATTCTGAGATTGGCTGCTCATATACCCCCTGGCATTAACAGCTATATTTCCATCAAGCCTGTTTTGGAAGCTAGATAAGGTTTAGACATCAAATATTATCCCCTTTTTAATCTAGCATTCCTTCATTATTTAAATGTGTTTTATATATAAACACAATCAATACACACATTTAAAGTTTAAAGTCTAACAATTGCACATTCTTACATTTTTGTACTATCAATATTTATTTTTATTTATTTATTTATTTATAATAAATATTGTTCACATTCGATTGTATATTATATAAGCCCATATATGCATTTCATGTTGAGTCAATAATTTCAAATGCAATTTTAAAAGCATTTTAAACATATATTTTAATTATATTTTTATAAACATGTATCTTATTATTTTTCCCATTTTAGTTTAGGTTATATTCCACTCTTATGATTTAGGCTATCTACTTAATTAGTTTATACTACAAAAATACCCATATGATGTTGTCTTATAGTTAGACAAGACATTTATATATCATACATCTTACATTATATTAGTTTGACACTACAAAGCATAGATAATTACAAATAACAACTGTACCATGTTTGATATTATAAAGCATGTATAATTATAAACAACTTATGAATTGATTAACACCTATTTATATATTTATATATTTATTTATATTTATTTATTCACATAACCTTTTATATATATATCATATATATATTTATTCATACATTGATTCATCTATTATTCATTTATTTATATATCCAATTATTTATATCTATATTCATATCTGTATTTATATATATTTATATACATATACATGTGCATCTTTTGCGTTTATTATCAAATAACACTTGCATTTTTATTTTAAAAAATTTTATAAATGCAGAACTTTTAATAATAAATGTTATACACATTCGCACAGAACATGAAATACATTATTTATTTATTCAGTTATTTATTTGACAAGCATTCTGTCTTTATTGCGTTTACACATGTTCCTATTATTAAGGAAACAACAAATGACTTAGTATTGTCTGACTCTGAATGATACTGCCTATATCTAAGGTCCTTTGGAAATGTCTGATTATGTTATTCTGCTTAATTGATTAATTGTCTTAATGAACTAATCATTTATTTTAATATTGGCGCCTTTTTACTACCTTTTACTATATAAACTGAAGTTTTAAATGTCAATGTATTGTCTGATGAAGCGTAGTAGCTGCTACGCGAAAGCGCTTACACCCAATAAATGTTCTCTTTTTTGCTGAATTTATCTTGGTCTACGGTCAAATCTATACTGAAAAATTGATGCTGATTTATTCGATTATGTTTTGATGACATTGGGCTATTTGTTGAATACTCCAGCTGCTTCCAATTGTTTCATGGTGAGAGAGCCTGGTTCTTATTGCTTAACTGTACAAATTACCTTAAAATACTTTATGTAACACTGCCACTATTCAGACAAATTTGAGCTAAATGTTTGGTAAGGTTATGGTTAGTACATTGTGAAAGGAAATTTGTTTCCTTTTTTATTGCACTAGGTTTGGGTAATGTGTTGTCAATATTATGAATGGATGATGCTTTTGTCAATGCTTTGTGTATAAGATTGCAATTGCTATTATGCCTTAGAAGATTTGCAGCATATGCAGATACAGCTCTGCTGCTTGAAGTCTTCATTTGAGAGTGCACAGAAGTGCACACATTTATAGGGAAGACATAATAGCCTCCACCCAGGGAAGGGTTAGAACCATAATTGCAGTGCCCTCATTACTAAGATGTCAGTCCCCTCTGGTCAGCTTTTGCCTCTCACACAAGAGAATGAATGGGCTCAAAAGTAATAGAGGGATACATACTGTTCTAAAAGAATGCTAGCAAAAAGCATAAAAAATCTATAACCAGACACTCATCCCTAAGTATGGCCTTCATATTGCTAAGAACATTTTTATCCTTGGACTCAGACACCCTCTTAATATCCTAGCATTTGGAAAATATTTTAATATAACTAGGCCTCAAATAATTCTAAATAAAATATGCAGATTTGCCTCCCTTTCCTGTAGATGGGAGTAACACTGTATCTCATTAGCCAAAGCAGGATGCCTTTCCAGTACTGAATGTACAACATTGGCCCTTTTCATTTGTTTACACACTGTTCTTCTCTGATCATTTCTCTGTACTTACATTCACTTTTACCTCAGCCCAGAGTCCTTACTCCCAGTTTTTTTCAAGATAGATGAGCTCTAATCCTCAAATGCTCTAATTATACTATATATATCTAAAATTAGTAAAATATTTTTTTAAAAATAGTGCGTTCTCTGCTCTGTGGTGAGATATTAGACATACAGTTGACATAAACACACCCGGACCTGGACTCATTGCTTATCTTAAAAACAGGATTCAAACCAATACTTCCAGATGAATTCCCATCATGCACTTTTAAGAAGAGGGCACTTTTGAAGTTATCAGTGGCTACTCTCTGATGCAGTAATAAATCCAACGTTATATTGTTTTGTTAGCCATTAAGTATACATGTTACTTTAGTTTTGGTCTTTAACTTTTTGTCCTGTCCATTTTGTTAAATAATGTCATTTTTATGTGATTAAATACAAATTACAGCATGCTAGGTATTCTAGTATTATAGAATGCTGCGTGATTTAATCCTTACCAGGGGAATCATGCCAACCTTCTATTATTAATTTCATCAGTAAATTGCACATGTGCCTCATTTGAAGTCGGCGTTATTGTAGTCCATAATCCTGCTTGTTCTCATGTTACACAACTCATTGCTCCATGCTGTTTGTCGTTTGTTTTGAACACAATGTGCTGATGCAGTATGCCACATTATATTGTTTATATTATCTTGCTTATGTTTGCATGATACATGATCCTGTTATGGCTGTAAAGGGTCCAAGGATCAGTTCATTTGTCTGACAAGTAAATAAATAGACATTTGCACCTTCTGAACCTATGGATCAATTTTCAGGTTGATATCACTTGACAGAAAACATGTTCAACAAATGTTGTTTTGATCAACAACCAACTCATTAGAACTGTGTTCAATAAATATGTTTTTGTGGGAGGCAAAGCTCCCCATGTCACATATTCAAGAACTGTGCAGCCTATACTCCTGGTACTATTCTAATCATCTCTGATGTTACTGCAGCATGGGGTTGAGGAGAAAACCCACTGTGTCTGCCCACTCAGACAATTCACATTTTTAGTGAACCAGCCAAACTGTTGATTTGCACACCTGGCTATCATAGAACTAAGCATCTCTTTCTGTCTCTCTCTCGCTCTCTTTCTATCAGGTGTTCACATGACTAAATCATAGATTATGTACACCTACAGCTCATTGCTGTTGGCATAATGTGTTCTACCACATAATACTGTGTGTGTGTGTGTGTGTGTGTGTGTGTGTGTGTGTGTGTGTGTGTGTGTGTGTGTGTGTGTATGCACGTGCGTGCGCATGTGTGTGTGTAGGGTAAGAGAGATTCATGTAAAAGGAGATAATAACTCACTAGAAAGCTTATTTTCCTATGATGCAGCAGATATCCGGGCATTTCACGTGTGGTACTGCAAGTGACAGAGCAGCCAGTACATTGAGCTGTTAGGTAAGAACTGAATTATTCTGGAAAAGGAGTAATTCATATAATACTCTGAGAAATGTCATATTAGGTCTTGCACTTTGGTGTGCTGTTCGACCTAGATCCTTTAGCAGTTTGGATTTGATTCTCACAGCTTCCGTTGCAATTCTGAGCAAGTCACTTAAACAAGCATTTCTGTCAGGTCACCCCTAGAAAGGGATTGTATTCTCAGTGTGCTTACCTGGTTAACAGTTTTTAAGAAAGAAATAGAGTAAATATATACTTTTATTTATTGACCATATATTGTGTAGTGAATATGGCATCATATATTATATTACATTACATCATACATTACCTGTCTAGCTGGGTCTCCATACTGGATATTCAGGGTGTTCATAGCTTTTACAATGGCAAGGATTGACTGCAGTGTATTACTATAGATAATAGAAATGAATTCCAGGCATTCTTCTCGTGAGTAACCATCTTTGTGGATGATTCTGTACAACACAAATGACAATAAAATATATGGAATTAGCTGCTGTAAAGGATATCTGCTGTAGTAAGTAATACAACTGGTAGAAATCTAAAAGAACAGGGAACTGTTTTGCATTTTTTTATTTAAAAATTGAGTGACTAACCTGTGCCAGGGTACCCTCTGCATCCATGATGTGTATACAAAAGACAATCAAATCTGACAATGTCAAAATACAGAATAGTATACCTTATAAAGGGAAAAATAACAAAATATACTAAAATATATTGAATAACAGATTATAAATGTATGACTTGCATGCACAGAAAGTACCCTGTATATGTCATTCACAATTTATTTTGCAAAATACTAAGTAACATCATGTCAACATACTACACACTTTAATAAGAGCTAGAAAAAGCACAATGACCACATGAATGTAGGTGACGGTGCAGTTATAGCTTCTTTTACTGCTCAGGAAAACTTTCAGATTTTCTCCAAATTTTAAAACTGTTAGTTTTGTTTTTGTTTAGACTGGCATATAGGTCCCTATCAGAAGCTCAAGTTTTCAGAAACTCAAAATTCATATTGTTGAGAGAATATGATAGAGTTTCCAAAAACTTGAACTTCAAAAAACAACAAAAATCTACCTTTTTTCTGCATTTTTGCTGCACTCCCATATCCCTCATATTACTTATACCAACTCTGAGATTGCACTACAGTGGGGAAAAGGGTAAATTCACCAATCTGCACTGTACCATGATCTCCATTCAAAAGCTTCGAGTTTCCAGAAACTCTATTATATCGTCTCGACAATATGAATTTCGAGCTTCTGAAAACTTGAATTTATATTTTATTAGAAGAGGTATAATCTAGCTAATCTTTTTACTAACATTTCCATAAACAATTGATAATCCTAATTTAAAACAGAGCTAGGCCTGTAGGGAGAAGGTTTCCTCTCCTTTGGTATTACTGATACAACGACATCTTTCTGTGAAGGTCTTTCTTACATCTGTCATCCTGTAATAAAGTTGCAACGATCTGTGCAATATTCATTTGGCAGCCCACCACTATCTGGAGTCATCCCTCTTGCTTACCCCTTTATATCCTCCATAAACTTGTTTTGAGTCATGGGTACCACCAAAAGTTCTGCTTCACATACTTCTAAGTGAAGTAACTCCAAGCCTCTCACAAAGACCTTTATCTTATATATGCTCTCTCTCCATTGTGTGTTAGGTTTATATAACACCTCATAAAATTTACAGAAATATTGTGTTATTTCAACTGAGTCTCTAGTATAATCTCTTCCAGCCTTTTTCTTGAGGCCTCTTATAATTTTTGTTATGCTTTTTCTTGTCTCAGTCTCATAACAAATGATTTCTGGTAATACAGAAAATTATAAAAGTGCCCGTCTTTCAATGACTGACACAAAAACTGTTATTTCTTTTATATAAGAATTTCATCATTTCTGTAACAAAAATAAAACTTCGGCCAAGAATGTCAGAACTCTATTTAATAAGCTTTCGAGCTTAGCCCTTCCTCAGTGCAACAATAAAATCAAAACGTACATTCCTCTTTTATACCCACTTAAAATCACATTACCATGTGGAAGGGCTAAGCCCAAAAGCTTTGCTTGCTGTTATTCATGTTATTATTGTTTTATTCAATATTAGAGTTCTGACATTCTTGGCCGAAGTTTTATTTTTGTTTGGCTTTGTAATTACTTTAGAACAAGTTTACCACTATTTATTCCTGTTTTCATTTGGTTTTAGCATCTCTTTGCTTACCTGCTAACTCTTCCTTGACTGTCTAATCTCCTCATAAAACCTACCTGACAGGTTTGTTAGTTTTACCAAGTTTAGTTGTAAATCTTGTTTCTGTCCTAGCATAACTTTAGGTGTAGGTAGGCTAATTTCCTTTTTAAGCTATACTTAAAAAAATGATCCCATGCCTTAAGAAAAGGTAGACTGTTTCTCTATACATCAATTAGATTATTTTTTGTTAATTCATTAGACTGCACAACAAAACTTTCTTGTTTCAGCAAAGAAACATAAAGAATCTCTGGTGTCTTTTTACGAAGGAGAAGACCACCACCTAATATTACATTCTGAAACAAGATTAGACAAAAATCAGATGTGTTAGGATTCAGAGCATTGATAGGAATTGCAAGGCAGTTTTCTTTTTTTTTCCATAATAAATCTTTATTGTTATATTATTTTCATACACAAATAAAAACAAACACAAAATTTTAAAAGAAAAAATACAAAACAAAAGACTACTAACTAATATCACTAACTAACACAGCAAACAAATATACAATATTTACAAGAATGCTTCCATGTAAACATTAAGAATAGAGAAAAAACAAAAAGTAGTTAATAATATTTCCAGTAATATACAGTTTAAATACAAAATTCTCTCCAAGCAAGCATATAAATGTGAATACCTTCAAGTTAAAAGTGTTATGCTAATATAATATTAAATATCTGTTCCCAAAATTTTGGGTTATTAATGTTTTTATTATTCGGACTTAAGAGTAGTTTATGAGCTAATATATGCCTTGTTGCCAAAACTCTAATGCTTTCCCATGATGTTTTAGATGGGTCTAACCAATTAGTGGCTATATAAAGTTTCATTAACAGAAAAATATTAATATATATAGTACTTTGTGATCTAGGGAGTTCTTTCGGAAGAATATGTAAAATCGTAAATTTCCATGACAACGTTGTACTTTGGTAACCCATCTTCTGAAGTTGAATCTTAAGGGAATTCCAAAGCTTATATATGCATTTACAGCTCCAGAACATATGAAGATCAGCCGGTTGATTTTTACAGTATGGACAAGTTGGAGAGTTTTTAGAATTAAATTTATGCAGGGTAAGGCGTGTATAATATGCATTATTCCATATCATCAACTGGGTATACATCAATTTTTGAAAAGAAGTAGATTTGATAGTCAGGTCAATTACTTTTAACATCTTACTTTTGTCTGTCACTGAAATTTTCTCTTCCCAATAGTTGGATAACAGAATTTTATCATGAAATTTAAAGTCTTTAATTAATTTATTTGTTGTTGTTATATATTTAATATCCTGTTGGAGGGCTTGCCACAACTCAAAGCATTTATTAACATTTTCATCTTCAGGTTTAAAATTTATAAAGTAGCTCATAGCAAGTTCTCTAATTTGTCTCAAAATAACAAGATAATTTTTGGGTAAATTAAATTCCTGTCTTATTTGATTGGCGGAGCGGTCCAGATATTTGTATATATCAATCAAAGTTAAATTAACTATCAGTGGAAACTTTTTAAGATCAATTAATTGATTGTTCAATTTTAAATTAGGATTCCTATGAAAGGGTTGAAAAACCATCATATACTGACCCAGATCCAAAGATTGAAATAAATCTTGTATAGATAATATGTTAGTTTAAATGTGTTCAATAATCCCATAAATTTTCAAAGTATCTTTACCTAAAAAGGGTATTGCTTTAGGATTAATGTTTAACTTTAAAATATATTTATAATTCAAAATCACCCAAGTTCGTGTCCACTTAGTCATAGTTGTATCATAGTTGGCAATTCTTAGAATTCTATTAGAGTTCACGATTAGGTAGTACAATTCGAAGTTAGGCAACTCCAGTCCTCCTTTATTTTTGGGGTCATTAATTTATCATAGGATATCCTGTTTTTTTTTGGTTCCCAAATGAATTTAGCCAATTCTTTATGGATTTTTTAAAAAAATGTCTTCGAAAGTATTAATTGGGCTGACCTAAAAATATAAAGTAATCCTGGTAACACATTCATTTTGACAATTGAAACTTTTGCTAGTAGTGGCAATCATAAATTTTTCCACCTTCCGAAATCAGAAATTATTTGGTCCTAAATTGTTTTCATATTATTATTGTAGAAGTCTTTATTGTCTGTAGAAAACTCAATACCTAAATATTTAATTTTTTCTTTAAATGTTACCTGCCCAACCAAAGGCAATAACGAAAAAGATTTAGGTGTCTTTAAAGGAAAAATATTGTTTTTTTCCAAGTTAATTTTGTAGTTAGAGACTTCTGAAAAATCATTAACAGCCTTCAATAATTTGTCAGTGTCAGATATTGGAGATGCACAATAAATATTAAGATCATCCGCAAAAGCTGCCATTAAGATTTTAGTTCCATAAATTATTGGGACATTATGATAGACATTCTGTTTAATATATAAGAACAGAGGTTCAAGATAAAGATTAAATAGTAAAGGGGACAAAGGGTAGCCCTGGCGTGTTCCAGTCTTAATCTGTATTCTTTTGGAGAGGCTTCTATTAATGCACAGTGTAGTATAGGGATTACTATATAATATTTGCAACATTCATGGGATATATTAAAATAAGGTAAAAGAGCAAACAAAAAATTTGTATCAACCCTGTCAAAGGCCTTCTGTGCATCAATTATAAGGGCTTAGATATTAAGATTATTTTGTTTAGCATGTGTTATCATAGTATGTAATGTAAGAGTATTATCACTGGTTTGTCTACCTGCCATAAATCCAGCCTGTTCTTTGGACATTATATGAGTCATGATTTTCTTCAGTCTAGATGCTATAATGGAGGTTAGAATTTTCATGTCTACATTCATTAATGATATCGGCCTATAATTATCGGGGTTTTGAGGATCTGAATTGGCTTTATGTATAAAAATAGTCTTTGAGGCATTAAGATGAGGATCATTAATAGTATTCCTAATTATATAGTTAAATATAACTGAAAGTATCTTACCAAAAATATCCGCAAACTTTTTATAAAACTCCACTGTCATCCCATCAGGACCTGGTGATTTATGTGATTTCATATGTTGAATTGTATATACTATGTTTTCTTCAGATATCGGTTTAACTAAATCATTTTGAATATCCTCTCCTATTTCTGGAAACTTAATTGATTGTAAAAATTGTTCATAGATTCTATGCAAGGACATATCCTTTTGCCCATCATAAATTTTTGTATATATTTTCCCAAAAATATTAATAATATCCTCTGTTTTAGAATATATTTTATTATTAAATTGTATTTCCGAAATTTGTAGTGTTGTTTTTGATTGATTAATGATCGTAGCCAATGCTCTCGATGGTGTTTGAACTTGATTAGCATATCTCGCTAACATCTTATATTCTTGGAATGTTAATCTACTATTTTGTATTAAGAAGAGATCCTTCTGACATTTAAATAGTTCTTTCTCTGTTTGTTCATTAAAAATCTGAATCAGTTGTTGATCCAATAATTTAATTTTCGTTTCCAAGTTTTGAATATCTTTATTTAGTATTTTTTTATAATAAGAGGCTTTTTGCAAAAGGATCCCTCTTATTTGTGTTTTAACTGTTCCCTCTTATTTGTGTTTTAACTGTTGCCCATTCAATATCTGGGGCATATTGTTGTTTCTTTAGACTAACCAGTAAGTCTTTAAGGTACTTTGTAATTTCCTGTATTATTTCTTCCTTATTCAGCAGATTTGGATTAAGAGACCAATTATAGCCTCTTTGCAGCAAGGTATCTTTTATCTCCTTAGCAAAACTCAGCAAAATTTTCGAATGATCTGATAAATACCGTGCATGTATAACAACTATAGGTTCTAAACTAATCAATGTTCTTGAAATCAGGAAGAAATCTATTCTGGACCACATTTTATGACATGGGGAATAAAATGTAAAATTATTTGTACTATTAACATTGTTTAAATAGTGAAAAGGGTCATATAGTTGAAAATCGTCTTTAATATCATCCACTGCCAATACTGCATGCTTATTAAATGCTTTGTGTGGACAAGATCTATCCAACTTCGGATTTTGATAAGCATTCCAATCACCTCCAACAATTACGTAGTATCTATCAAATTGTGTTAAAATTGAATACAGTGATGTTATGAATATTTGTTGGTCATTACAAGGTGCATATATGTTTAAAAGTAAAATAGGTTTATCAACTAAGGTAGATGCCAGAATAACATAGCACCATCGTCCATCTTTATCTGTATTAGAATCTAAAATTTTGTCCTTATATTGGTCTTTAATAATTATAGCTACCCCAGCACTATTTGACTTACCTTCTGATGCTATTACTTCTCTGATCCACTTCTTTTTTTTTATATCAACCCATTGATCATTCATTAAATGCATTTCTTGCAGTAAAATAAACCATGCCTTAGCCTGCAACAATACATGTAACAATAGTTTCCTCTTCTTTAAATTCTGGAGCCCTTTAACATTCCATGAATCTAATTCCCACATTACCAATGTTGACTGTACATTAAAGGTTTTGGAGAGAAAAGATTAAAAAAAATACAGTATATTCAAAACCATACATGATCTGGAAGCAATCCATATATCCTGTCCTAAACCAGTGCTTACCCACTCTAACCCCGGACCAGGACATATATAGGTCTTGTGTAATATAGAATAACAGAAGGTTTAAGAAAAGAAACAAACAGGAAAACATCACATTATAAAATTTCAAACATGTTCCATAGTTGAGACCTATATAATCTAACTTAACTATGACAAAGCCTAAACTAAACATTCCCTAACAAGCACTGCATTGAGCTACATCTCCCCAATCAAGCATATTTAAGCAAATCAAATTAAAATACAATATTACAGTACATATGAAATAAATTGAAAAAAGGAAGTTTTAATATTTGGATTAGCTATCTATAGATAAACCGCATGCATAGAGACACACACAAAAAAAAAAAAAACATATTAAAATACAACCCTATGTTAAAATAAATATATAGGTAGATACAGGTATCCCCGGTTATAAACTCACACTATCATAGTTTTATACTAAAGCAAACTACTAACTAACTAATATAAAATGCATTATCACTTTAACACAGTACATTATGAACTATAATGAGAAGCATATTTATACAAACATTACTAAATCCCTGCACCCTCTCTAAATAATATAACCACAAAATTCTACATAAACATGTATAAGAGAAACAAATAAAATATTCCTATGTGCTTACTTTACCATACAACAGTGTTATTTTGAAGTTTAATGAATAAAAAAATGTTAAAACAGTTTCCTTTGGTTTCCCAAGCCTGGAAACCCTGTGAAATCCTCGCAACGGGGGACTGCTTATACAGACGGACTCCCGGAAGTGTCACAGAGAAATCTGCACCCACGACAGCATTTTAGGCACTTCCTGTCTTCCTCCTCATCGAAAACACTTCATAGAAGCCATAAAGCAATGGGAAATGAATGCAGGTAATCAAGATAAGCAAAAACAAACAGTTTTATTACTCTGGAAGAGGCCTAGAGCTTTTTAAATGCAAACAAAGGATTATCCAGTCCTGGGAACACAGTAAACAATGAATCCGACCTCAGCAGCATGCCAGTCTCAACGAAAGTTCAATTTAAGTCTCTGATGCAGGTAAAGCCTTGAAAACTTTAAGAAACAGATTTTTTGCCTCATTTTTAGTGGAAATAGCATGTTTAATCCCATCCATTGTAAATATAAGCATATGTGGGTATTTCATTTGAAACTTAATTTGTTTGTCAATAAGAAATTTACAGTATGGAGACAAAGACTGTCTAGCTTGTCTTACCTGTATGGGTAAATCCTGTGACATGGATATTTTATTATTTTTCCACATGATATAGCCTCCAGTTTGTTTTACAGTAGTAAGTATACTGCTTACATCTTGATAGTTAAGTATTTTAACATATACAGATCTAGGAAAGTTAGATGCTTGTGACTCTCTCAAAGCTCTGTGCGCTCTTTCAATAATAATTTGTTTCACCCCATCAGAGTCATTTAACAGCACTTCAAATATTTGTAATATGGATGGAATTAATTCATTCAATTTTTTTGTCTTTTAGAAATCATATCCTTTTCAGGTGACTGCAATTCCATAAGTTTTGTTTTAGTAGTGGTTGTATCCATTTTTTTTCCTCTTTTGACATCTTATTTGAACACAAAGACTTGCAGTATAGAAAGCACATGGTTCCTTTGTTTACTTCTCTCTGCAGAGCCAGCTAATCTGTTGTAATCCAGTGAAATATATTCCTTTTTTCTGGTTTTTCTTCTTAGTAATAGATAGTTAAGTGTAGTTGAAGCTATTTTATCGAAGATTTGATGTTAAAAGCTTTATATTATCCACTCAGGGTTTAGATTTCCTCAGGTTAATTAGAGAGCTGCAGTTCAGCAGTGCTTACAGAACGGCAGCCATCTTTGAATACAAGGCAGTTTTCTCTTGTGATCATCAATGCCTTGCCAGCATCCACACTCAGGCTGTACTCCCTTGACCAAATACGCATACGCTGTAGTGAGATAAATTCCATCTGTTCTTGACTTTGTTTAATAGTCCCACGTATCTTCCCATCCTTGGTACATGATGAACCAGGTCCACCTTTTATTTCAAATATATATGTTATCACATTCCAGTCACCCATATAGACAGCTATAACCTCCTGACAATCTATCTTGTCCTTCATTGTTCTACAAAAGTCTAACTATATTTTACATGGTGGTATATGTTTGTTTGTTCTTCTTTCGGCTTTTCCCAGTTAGGGGTCACCACAGCGGAACTCCAGTCTGCTAATGATTGGCAGTAGATTTTTGTGGTGCCGAGGTGCCAGCTCGATGCCCAACCTTCAACGAAGGCACGCCCATTTACACATGTCTTTTGAGTGCCACTCGACTGCAAGGAGGACATGCAGACTCCACAAAGAAGGCGCTCCAGCCGAGAATCGAACGGGAGAAACTCTTGCTGTGAGGCGACAATGCAACCGCTGCACCACCGTGGCTTACATGGTGGTATATATTTACAATAAATAATAATACAAATAACTCTATATATCCTTTAATTCCCTTAATAACATCCATTTTCATCCAATACATCTTCCCCTTGCAAGAGATAACTTCTTTAAATCAAGAATAAAACTTCCTTTTTTCTTATTTTTGCAAATGAAGCTGAGACTCCTCATGACAGTATCCACGTATTAAGGCTTCATGTTCCTACACAAGCAAATCTGTTTCTTACAGTGTTAGTGCACCTATCCAAAATATCCATCCTTTAAAAAAAGTAAAAACCTTATTTTGTGTTGACTAGATTGGTCAATCCATTCACACCCCTCATTCCATATTATTAAACACTTCCATTTTTTCCTCCAAGAATATTCTTCTGTGATCCTCCACACATAACAGTATAGTTTACTCTTTTATTCATTCCAGTAGACATGCCTGTGCCTTGGATCAAGTTTTGAATTTTTGTTTACCTCTTTGAAGCCAAACAATCTTCATTAACCTGTTCAAGTCCATAAAAATGCAATGACTAATGCCAACCTAATCTTAAACTGTTTTCAGAATGATCCCCTCATTTCTAGTTGTACCTGTCCCTCATTCTTATTTTTCTTCCCTTCCTCTTTTCTGCTACAACTCATCTCATTTGCTTAGCTTTCCTGTTCTTCCTGCTGTTATCTCACACTACATTTACCGGTTCTGATTATTACATATTTGTCTACTTGCAACAAATTGTCATAGACTATAAGCTCCCCACTCATCCTCCTTATCTGAAATATTTCCATTACTAGCCTTGCAGTTACCTTGCAGGGGTAACACTCATCTCCACCCCACAGGTCCCTAAGACAAATTACACCTAGACCACCTCAGCCACCCTACTCTCTTACTTCTCTATCCCTTTTTTGAGTTTTGTTTCTCTTAGTTTTAGTTGTTTTATTTTTAGTGACTTGGATGCATCTTGCACTGAATTATTCCTACTGACTGATTTTCAGTCTACTGTTGCTTCTACATGCTTAGTAATTGCTTCCAGATATATTTGTTGCAAATCTCTGTCCTCCTTTTTTGCCTGACTTGCCTCTTTGGTACTCTGCTATATATCCTTCCCTCTTATTCTATTCTTCTTCAGAGTAATAATGTCATAGTACTAGACAAGATGTACTCAGTCCTTCCTTTGTTATCTGAGATGTTTAGCTTTCTTGTTCATACGTGTTACGGGTGGCTCCCTATTGTAACTGACAGTCCCAGAAGTATGAAAAACAGAGAGCAAAATAAGAGAACAATAGCAAATATCAGAGTCACTGTCCATCTTCAGCATTGTTTTTTGCAGGTGGGAGAAGCTTTTCTGCACCCCTCAGTGCATGTGTGTGGGTTCACCTCTACAGCTTCTAATTATCTATAGTAACTCTAACATTGACATAACTTAGAGAAAGGGAATACCCCAAGGCATAGCATTCATTGACTTAGTAGATATTAGTCTAGTTTTCATGCATTTAATCTTGTTGTTCCAAGACTTCTACTTCTGAGCCTCGTAATTCAAAACAATTACTATCAAAGGACCTTAAGACAGGGGCAAGTAACTATCACCTGTTTTATTCTAACCTGAAAAAGAATGGATCCAGCAATTCTTTATTCAGTAAATTCACTAAACTTACAGGTCAAGTAGCAAGCATCATTAACAGCTTCTGTATGAAGTGTATAAAATGGCTTCTTTTTCTATTGTAAGTTTTTTTGGATTTAAATAAAGTCTGGCAGTTCGCTCAGAAGATTAAGGCTCTGAGATGTTATTGAGCTGCTTCCTGGATCCAGGGGTGCAGGATTTGATTACATCCACCTGGACTTACTTATGGTGACTTTGTGAAAGTCATTACAACAGGTAGCCCCTGAAAAGAGACATTTGTATCCAGTAGGTTTACCTGGCTAACAAATGAATATAATAACACTAATAAAATCAAGTAAGTAACTAAGGCAAACTAATAGACTCCAGCAGGTCAATAACAATGTCAATAAATATACAACTAAGATGCATACGTGAGACATATAAGCAGAATTAGATACATAAATCTTTCTCAACCAATAGCAACACGGAACACACAATAACTTGTCCCAGACCAGCAAGCACCAGACTCAGAACCCAAAAGTAACGAAAATGCACTTTTTTTATGTTTGTTTTTGTAAAGCCAACAGATAGCAGTTACCTTTCTGTCAAATAGTTATTAGGTCACTGAAAATTTGATTTTCATCTCACACTTAAATAGCTTCCAATCTGCATCTCTAAACTACAAACGAATGAACTCTTATTATATATAATCCAAAATAAGTAAATAAAAATCTGACAACAAACTTAACCACAGCTATCACTGCAGGTCAGAACCAGGACCCAAGCTGCTGCTTCTCTCTCTCACTGTTCACTCTAGTTTCTTCCTCGTGATTCTGTCATTGTCTTTGTCTGGATCTCTGTCTGTCTGTCTCTGTATATCTCTCCATTCTGTAACTCTCTCTCCCTTTCTTTTTCTTTGATTTATCTTCATTTTTAAAGTTAAGATCATTGGTACCTGTATCATCCTAAGCATTCATGTTCTATATATCAAGCAGCAGGATCTAATGAATCTTTCTTTTCTAACTACCAGTATATGTCACGTATTGATCCTGATCTCAAACTCCAGCTGTGATAAGCTAAGTTTGTTTTAAGATTTGTTTTTAATTTTAGCAAGAACCCTGGGTGTTGTGATTAAACAGTGCCAGCTGTGGGTTAATCCTCTGAAACCCACACCCAGTCATGTGTTATTGCTATTATACAATGACATTATTTAAGAAAAAAGATGCTTACCTTTCTTAAATAATGCCTTTGTATAACAGCACAGTAGTATTTCTCAGCATTCTTCCTTGTTTGCTGATGTACTGCGCTTGCGTATGGGACTTGCATTCCCACCCTTGCACAGTACATCAGTACAGTGCATTAGAAGCAATGGAGAAACGAGAATCTACATTGCTATTTTTTTTTTTTTTGAAAAATACAAGAAACCTGCACAAAGCCTGATACAATGGAGGGACAAAGGCCCAAATAAAGTCCAGAAATAGGGACAGATTTTAAATATTGCATAAACTTAAAAAGTCCATAGAATAAGTTTTGTGTTAGCATGAATTTTCGAAAGGATATGAAAGCCCAAAATGTCTATCATTATTTAATGACTTCAATCCCCAGTGGCTTGCCAGAATAAAAAATTATGAGGAAAAGACCAAAATCATGACATGAAAATCCAGACGTCTGGTGGAAATCCAGGCATTTGAGAGGTATGAGAGTCTGCCAAGATTTTTTAGATGGAGAGTGCAGAAATATAAGGCAAATCAAATATATTTCTGTTTACTTAGTTTTGCAGAACATACCTAATTTTTCTTATATTTTGCTATGTCCTCTTAGCATATGCCAACAGAAAAGTCTGGCTGCTCAAAGGTACTTCAGCAGCCAGACTTTTTTCTGTTGGTATATGATCGATTTACAATGAGCACACTGGTTGCCCTGACCATACAGTGTGCACGTTTTTGAATGGCAATGAGCCATTATTGTATAAATGCCATTCTCTTATATGTTTTATGGAAACTTAGTTTCAGAGTTCTTATAACACTCCCTGTGTAACAGGTTATAGGGCATAGTCCCTCAATCTTTCAGATCACTTGGGATAGCTGGGGGTTATCTGTTTTTATCCATTCAAATATTAAATCACTCCAAATACTTCAACATTCTCAACTCAAGCTTCCTAACATTCTGGTCACATTTGATAAAGTCAGTTGCCATGTCACTGCCAATGAAAGATCCCATTCAGTGTCACTTAGTTAGCTTAAAAAGTTGGATTCCATCTGTATGAATCTAAGTACCCTAATTCTAGAATATTTCAATTATCTGTTTAGCAAATGGGAATGTTGCACAGTTAGCAATAAATGCAGCATTCCTAGATTCCATTAATATTAACTCCGTAGATAAAGTTCCCATGGGAAGGAGATATACACTTGATTGTGTCCTTACAAATTATTCCTTCACCACCATCCCTACTAGCATTGTCCACTCCCTGATCAAATCTAACTACCAGACTGTCACTTTGCTTCAGAATTAGTGCCAAATTTCCAACAGACTCAACTACATTCAGAAACTTCTTAAAATCTAACCTTGCTTCCTTATCTGATAGCCTAATACATTCCAAAAGTACTTTCTCCCTGTCTATAAATCCATCATAGTTATCAATGATTTTTGCAGCTATCTTTAGTAATGTGTAAATAAATTCAGTCCTATTAGTTATATGCATGGTGGGAAATTCAGGGTTTAATATCTTTGGTGGAACTCTCAGATTAGTAAACCTTATAATAAGAGAAAATGTTATGGTTTGTGTATTAAATGTTTTCCACCATTGTCAGAAGGAGGAATCTTAAATGCATTGTTTGGGTGAATAAGGCTGAACATGATCTGTAGGAAGTTTAAGTCTATGAAGGAAGATCAGAAGACTTTTTTTTCAACAATATTAGGAGTATTAGACATAATGTGTAACATTGCATCAAACTGGAAGTGAATAACACCACCTCTTCTGGTACTGAAACCATAGCAAATGTTTTGGCTGGCACATTTCAATAATTTCCCCACCCTCACACATTATGTCACTTCCCTTGAATCATTTAGTGCTACTCCCTCCATTGTTGCTGAGGAAGGAAGCTTTTACTAACACTAAAAATAATAGTTCTATGGACCCAGACAATATATTAGGTGGTCTTGTATGATATTACTGACCCCCTCCTAAACCTTTTTAGTCTCATTCCCAAGGCTTTGGTTTTCTCTTTATTAATCTAAGAATCTTATGCCCTCTGAAAATCCCCCAATATTTTATGCACCCTTAAAATATCTCTCCCAGTTAAAGTCAAGAATAAAATAACATCATCCACAAATAAGGCTATATTTTCCTCTCTGCTCATCCACTGCCAGCCTTCAATTTATTTTTGTGGTTAAGGGCTCTAAATAGTGTACAAATGGTAGGTGGGAGAGAGGGGGAACCTTCAGGTTAAAATACATTTGAGAAACACTGAAAACCATGTTTTTTCATTTCAGGTCACTTGGAGGAGGAGGAGTGTTTATGCTGGCAAATCCCTGGGGACAGAGACAGCTAGATCCAAAATAATGGATTTGGAGGGGGCGGGTCATCATACTTTTTCCAGCACGATGATGTTCTGTTGAGCAAGTTTCCTAAATGAAATAATCAAGATTTACACCACTGATTTGTACTAATATTGAATTTTTGGACTAGGATTTCTAGGATGGAGTTATAGTGGAAGGAAATTTTCTTCCTTGTGTATCCTTGAATATGTTATATGACCACCTATGATCTAATTCCACTGGCATTTATTGTTGTTGTATAACTGTGGTAATGTAATCAAAAAGCACATGGAAAAATCCAAAGCACAATTTAGAGCCCATGTGTTGGGCAGTACAGTGACTCAGCAGTCAAAGATTTTACCTCATAGATCCACAATTCATGATTTATTTTTATTGCTTATGCATTTTTTTGTTCTTCCCATGTCTATAGGCATTTTTTTCAGTTACTCTTGTGAACTGTTCACCTCCCCCAGCACATCATCATTATATTATAGGTTCATAGGTTCATACTAGGCTATCTGCCCTAGGGCATTTATAAGCCTAGCCAGAGTGTGTTTGGCTTTCGCCACCCATTTTAAATGAATTTTGCTATGCCCTTTTTCGAGGTTAGTATACTGTGCCTCTGTCTAACAGTGACACAGAAGTGATACCGGCGGTAAACCTACGATCTCCCATCCACTCATCAAGATTCCTCTTGAAGAGAGTCAATGAGGGACTCTGCCTAACCTGGACTGGGATTTTATTCCAGAGTGAAGGGAGCCTCTGGGTTATGAATCTGTCCCTCCAGCATGCCCTATTTATTTCAGTGCTGAGGTTCAAGTCTCTCGAGCGTGTAGCTCGATGGGATTTGGATTTTTTTTTTTCAAAACAGGTTTATTGTTTTAACATATAAGAGAAATATCATAACAATTTTATACAAGTAATTAAAAATAGGTATTATTATAATATTCAACAAAACAACTAAAGTATTTACAAAGACATCCACTACAATCAGATCAATTAATTAAACTAAAATACCATGCTATTGAAATTAAATTTTTTTAACAAATTTTGTAAATTATCCCATACAATAAAATAAGATGTTTTTCTATTTGTTCCAGTCCTAATTGTGTTTATTTCCATATGGCACACTATATTCATAACATTTTTAAATTCATTGAACGAAGGAGGTGTATCTGAAATCCAATTTCTAGTTATTATTTTCCTAGCCACTGCTAGAATAGACCATAACAAGGGAAGCTTAACCTTTTAACACTTTGAGGTACAGGTGTGTTGAATAATATAAGAGATTTAGAAATAATTAAATTATCTGTAAAAAGAGCCTGCAAAATTCATTAATTGACTTCCAGTATTCTTTCAATTTTATACAGTCATAAAACATATGAGCCCAGTCAGCATTAATTTCTACATTACATCTCTTACATAGATTATCTTTATTATTTATTTTATTCATCATCAAAGGTGTATAAAAGATCTATGTAAAAATTTCCATGTATAAAGTCTCCAGACAATGGAAGACGTAGTTCTATAAGCAGATTCCAATATATATTGTTTATCTTGTTGATTTGGTGGGTCCCCATTAATAGAAGTGAAATAATTCCAGTATGAATCTACACTGTAAAAGTTTCTTGTCTGATAACTTTATGTATGTATGAAAGTTTACCTTTATCAGAAACTTTATGTTGTAAATTTAATATCAAGTAATCAATCAGTGTTGGAATAGATTCTTTAACAGTTATAGACATTAAATCTATTTTATTAATGAGATGTTGTCTAAAGGTCTGAACCTCTAACCAGCAAGTTTCTCTTAGATCAAATTCTTGTTTTAAGAAATCTAGATTTTTAACTTTATTATCAGATATCAACTGATACCAGTACTTTAGATCATTATCTATAGCTAAATGAGTTCCTTCAGAAGTAGATGACAAAAGCATACCCTGAGTATACATTATGGGAAATACAATAAAATTCCATTCCCTATACTTAGGGTGCATGAATATAAAGTTATGATAACTGATAATAATATTTAATGGGTAACAAACCATATGTTTAGGTGTAATAGGTGAAGTACAAAATTCCTTTAGTAACCATAACATGGAGTTATTTGCAATCATATTTTTATGTGTTAAGGAGATTTTCATGAAGTGTATACTAATTAGCTCCCAATAATCTTTCCATTTTGTGACATATGACTGATCTATTAATAAAGTAATAACTTTTACAATAGAAGAGATAGTATATAAATTAAAGTCTGGAAAAGAAATACCCCCTTGAGACCAGCTATTAGTATGTTTCTTTAATGCAATCCTAGGTCTATTAGGTGCCCATAAGAAATTTAACATTAGTGTGTTCAGTTTCTTGATAATTATTTTTGTAGGTGGAAGTATTATTGATTGCATTAAGTATAAAATCTTGGGGAATATTATCATTTTAATAATTGTAAGTCTCTGCTCCATAGTAAAAACATATTATGCCAGGTATTACAAAGATTTTGTATATTAAGAAAACAGGTATTATAATTATTATATATAATAGATTTAATATCTTTAGATAGTATTATACCTAAATAAGTTATCTGACCTGAATTGGGTACATATTTAGTAAAATCACTAATGAGAATATTTTTCGTGTATATATAGGTAGTATTTTAGTTTTTTCTTCATTGAATATTAAACCAGAAATACTTTTAAAATTCATCATGTTATCAAATAGAGACTGTATAGAAGAATTAGATCCTGCTGATGTAATTAGAACATCATCTGCAAAAAGTTGAATTTTGGATGTTGTATTTTCATCTATTTCAAAACCCTCTATGTCAGTATTGTTTCTGATCAAATTAGCCCAAGGCTCCATTACTAAAGTGAATAATAGTGGAGATAGTGGACATCCTTGTTTTGTACCTTTAAGAATGGGTATGTTTTGTGAAACATATGTTCCTACCTTAATATAAGCCAACGTTCCTTTGTATAAATGTTCAATTAGATTTACAAATGCATCCGAGAAGTTTGTGCACTTCATTAAGGTAAACAGATAGTCCCAACTTACTGAATCAAATGCTGAACTTATATCAAGACTAATAAGAGTTAAATCTTTCTTTTTCCTATTTGCAAAATCTATTAATGTTAAAGTTCTTCTTATATTATCAAAAGTATTTCTATTTACAATGAAGCCTGTCTGATTTATATCTATAATGCCGGGAATGATTGTCTTCAATCTATCAGCAAAGATATTCATAAACATTTTATAATCAACATTAAGTAATGAGATGGGCCGATATGAAGAACATCTAGTTGGATCTTTATTAGGTTTTACAATTGGCGAAATAAATGTATATTGCCAAGATGGGGGGGTTATTAACTCAGTTTGTGCCAAAATAAAACCTTATGTATTAATGAATATGTATTTTTTAGAAAGGATTTTATATATCTCTGGTATAATACCATCATTACCCGGTGCTTTGTTTGATTTAAGCTTATTTATTTGTGTAATAACTTCTGTATATGAAATACTCTTGTCCAATAGTTTAATCTGTTGTTTATTAAGCTTTTTATTCATATTTGTGGTTATAAACTCCTTTATTTTATCTTTAGGTTCCATGTTAATATTATTATGGTTAATTTTGTGAAAGTGATTTCTAAATTCATCTAGTATTTCTGGTATACTAGAAACATTCTTCTTTTCCTTAGAGAAAAGATTTCTTTGATATGGTTTTGTTTATTCAACCTTTTGTTTTATTTTTAAGTCTATGTAAGTATTTGGGGCTTATTGAATAAGACAAAACTTGTATTTCTCTAAAGTTATTTTAACTTTATGAGTTAAAATTTCTTTGTATTTCTCATTTAGTTTGTTTATTTCTTCAATAACTTTCTTGTCCATAATATTTTCTTTATTATTATGTTTATAAGAGTCTAATTTACTTTGAATATCTAACAATTCCTTATCCCAAGATTTCCTTTTATTATTATACCATCTGATACTTTGTCCATATAGATATGATTTTAAGGCATCCCAAACATAAACAATGGAGACTTCAGGAGTGTTATTTATGTCTAAAAAATGTTTTCTTCTGAAAGTATATATTCTTTATAGTCTTTTAGTTGAGTTAAGTATGCTGGTATCCTTTTGATTTGAACATTATGAGCATTTTTATCATGAATTCAAAAACAATTGAATTATGATCAGATATAGGACATGAAATGATTTTGGAATTAATTAAATCTGTTACCATCTGGTTAGAAATAAAGACCCTATCTATTTTTGAATAAGTTTTGTATCTGTTAGAAAAAAAGGTGTATGGTAATGATTTTGAATCTATCTGATTATTAATATCATTCAAATGA
>NC_056739.1:1612500812-1612615812 GCF_019279795.1 Protopterus annectens | reverse complement strand
TCCATGATGATCCTTTCCATAGCTTTGCAGACCAAGCTAGTCAGGCTTATGGGGCGATAGTTTCCATGATCCGTTGAGGCACCACCTTTGTGGAGAGGGACCACTGTTGCTGTACGCCACTCTTTGGGTACATATCCTGTAGTAAGGCTGAGATTGAACAGTAGTTTTATGTTTGGGTTTAGCTCTTCTTGGAGTTCATGTAGGACACAGCCTGGGACACCGTCTAGTCCCATTGATGCTGTGTTTTTTGCTTTGGAGAGGGCGGCTCTTACCTGAGCATCTGAGATGTCAGCGGGGGGCAGCACTCTGCTGGGATAGATATTTGCCCTTTTGGTGAGGGGGGGGGGGGGTTGCGCTGAACCGGTCAGCTAGGATGTTGGCAATGTCTGTGGGTTCGGTGTATTTTTTGTCATTTTGGTCTAATTCTGAGCATATCTGGGAATTCCCACCCAGGTTCCTAACATAACTAAAGAAAGCCTTGTGATTATCCTTAGTGTCCTGTGCAATTTTTCTCTCGAAGCTGGTCTTAGATGATTTTATGAGTGCCCGTAGTTTTTTGCTACTACTGATCAGAGATGCCTTCCCTTTTTGGGATTTTGCTCTGTCATGTAGTATCTTCCTCCTTCTGTTGTATAGTTTGTTTATAGCTGGGGTCCACCAGACAGGACGCCTGCCTTTGGAGGATTGGGTCTTGGTTTTATTTGGGATTGCATGATTCATGCATTCCTGTAGGTGTTCATAGAATGCATTTATAAAGGATTCTGCGGTCTGGGCCATATTTTCAACAGGCCCGTGGGCTTTGAAGGATTCCACCTCAGTTTTGAGGAGTGTGAAATTTGCTTTAGAGAAGTTTTTCCCTGTGGTTTTCTGGGCAGGGGGTGGGGTCGGGATGTGAATATCCAGTGAGATTAGTTTATGGTTTGGTCTTACCATTGAGGGATACACTTCTGGTCTGAAGCATAGAGCCCCCATGTTGGTGATGATCAGGTCCATTATGTTTTCCCCTCTTGTGGGAGTGGTAACAAGTTGTTCCATAGTATTTGAGTTTATAAAATGTAGGAACCTTTGGGCTAGGGTGTTGGAGCTAGAGTAATGCTCCCAGTCTATGTTTGGGTAGTTGAAGTCGCCCAATATAATGATGTTTAGAGAGACCTTCATATTTTTCAGTGTTCTCAGGAAGGCCGAGTGGGGTTCCTGGGTTTGAGAGGGTGGTCTGTAGCAGGCTATAAACTGGAAGGCAGTTTTACCCACTGTTAGTTGCACATAGTCTCTGATGCTTCGTGCTGTGCCACCAACCTGGAGGTGTGGGTATCTTTGACGAATATTGATACTCCCCCTCCTTTTGTGGTTCGGTCCAAGTTTTGGGGCCGAAAAGCATGGTATGAGGTATAACCTGGTAGTGCTGGGGTGCTCTCTGGAGCCTTGAACCAGGTTTCTGTTACTGCTTAGATATCGATGTTCTCCATGCTAAGGAGAGTTTTGAGTGCATGCATCTTGTGCTTTAGACTTCTGGCGTTGAGTAGCATTACGCAGTTTCTTATCCCTTGTGATACCTATGGAGGTGGGTTTGTCTTTTGAGCCTTGCCTAAAAGAGGCACTATGGGGGTGGCAATATCCGAAAGCCCAGGGGTGACAGGTGCAAGCCATCTCTAGTGAAGCATCGTGGCTTGTCGAGCATGTCATCTCAGGCTGACAGGCATTGGATCCCCTTTGAATGACACCAATACTTAAGACAATTGTTGAAATTGATCATCTTGTCTTCATATTGTGGCATCATTCTTGGTGAGGGTAAGATGCTACTCAAGGTCAGGGTCATACCGGCCTGGGCTACATGCTCAGAGAGCTCCTCCATGTCTCTTTTCATGTAGTCCAGGGAGGTATGTCTAAGGTCATTCACACCAGCATGGACAATGACTTGAGTCATATTTGTACTTGCCTTAGCGTGACCTGAGTGCTTGTGTTATGTGGCGGATCCTAGCGCCCAACAGGCAGCTCACCATGACCTTCTCCTTGTTCTGCCTGGTGAGCGGGACGTCAGTGTGCCTGACGATAGAGTCACTTATTACAAGTGTATCAGGTGTGTTGTTTAGCCTTAAGGGCTGTGACTGTTCAGCACACTGGCTTTGTGAGCTATGTGTTGCATGTGTTTTGTTTTGGGGTAGCGGTTGCTTGGTTGTCTGCTTTGGTGGTCTCTGCTGCTTAGGCAGATTTTTATTTAGAGCCTCCGAGTATGTTTTTGTGTGTTTATGTGTCTGGTTTGCTGTCATGGTAGGTCTATGTGAGACTGGAATTGTAGTGAGTGTGGTTTCCTTCTCCTCCTGACTGGTTACGCCAGTACTGAGTTGAGACAGCTTAGCCTTCAGTTTGTCTATATGGTTGCATCTCTCACATGTGTTGGAATTATTTGGGAGGAGGAGTTGTCTGTGTACATGAGGCAGTTGTAACATTGCCTCAAGAGTCCCAGATTTACCAGCTGGACCAGAGAGGAGATTGACAATTGACCTTTGGACATGCTAGAATAGTATTGGGAATTCCTTTGTAATTGAAAAAAGGGCCAATGGGGAACAAGGTACTCAAGGGGAGTTTGTGAGGGTGTAGTGCTTTTAATTTTTTAGTGCTGACTTATATAATTGCTTTAGTGAGCAAGTGCCAGGCTTTAGAGTAGGAATAGGGTGTTTATTATGAGAACTAGGTCAGTTCTAAGGGAAAAAGTGAAGAGCAGACTTTGTGTAGCCAAGAATGGTTTAAACACAATTAAGCAGAGCTGCCCGATGCTGCGCTATGCGCAAAATCGCGCCAAAGCGGGTTTTATACAGGGGGACTTGAAAGAGCTAGAAATTGTCCCAAAACAGCCAATAGACTACCAGATTCTTGTGCTGGGAACACTCCTCCAGGAATAGATAGGCTGCTCTAAGCTCCCCACTGCCACTGGTGAACACTGCCTCCCTTTATCCAAGAAAGGAAATGGGCAACACAGGAACTTTCCAAAAGTCCAGAATACAGCAAAGCCTGTATTTGGACTACTCTAGATCAGGAAAGACGGGAAACAAGGATAATGTTTTTGTTTTTTTCTTTTTTGCAGCAAACAGCAGGAAAATGCAATAAATATGTAACACAGGCTAGCGCACTTGAGTGTGTAGCCTCAACAGGTAAATGCAACAAACAGGACAAACTTTAAAAGTGCAGGTGCAAAAACAACTTTAAACAGTTTAAAACAGTTCAAGAAGCAGAAATACTTGCAGTTTAGCTAGATTGGACAGTCGCCCAGGTAGTAGCAGGAAAAAAAACACTTTTATCAGGCTAGCAGTTGCTCTTTTAGCCTTGCTGCTGCTAGCACCACTCTATAGGACCACGAGGAGCTTGGCTAAGTAGTAACAAGTGCAAAAAAACGCCCCAAAGCGGGTTTTATACAGGGGGACTTGAAAGAGCTAGAAATTGGCCCAAAACAGCCAATAGACTACCAGATTCTTGTGCTGGGAACACTCCTCCAGGGATAGGTAGGCTGCTCTAAGCTCCCCACTGCCACTGGTGAACAAAGAAGCCTCCCTTTATCCAAGAAAGGAAATGGGCAACACAGGAACTTTCCAAAAGTCCAGAATACAGCAAAGCCTGTATTTGGACTACCCTAGGTCAGGAAAGACGGGAAACAAGGATATTTTTTTTGTTTTTTTTTTCTTTTTTGCAACAAACAGCAGGCAAATGCAATAAATATGTAACGCAGGCTAGAGCACTTGAGTGTGCAGCCTCAACAGGTAAATGCAACAAACAGGACAAACTTTAAAAGTGCAGGTGCAAAAACAACTTTAAACAGTTTAAAACAGTTCAAGAAGCAGAAATACTTGCAGTTTAGCTAGATCGGACAGTCGCCCAGGTAGTAGCAGGAAAAAAAACACTTTTATCAGGTTAGCAGTTGCTCATTTAGCCTCTCTGCTGCTAGCACCACTCTGCAGGACCACTAGGAGCTTGGCTGAGTAGTAACAAGTGCAAAAACCGCGCCAAAGCGGGTTTTATACAGGTGGACTTGAAAGAGCTAGAAATTGGCCCAAAACAGCCAATAGACTACCAGATTCTTGTGCTGGGAACACCCCTCCAGGGATAGATAGGCTGCTCCAAGCTCCCCACTGCCACTGGTGAACAAAGAAGCATCCCTTTATCCAAGAAAGGAAATGGGCAACACAGGAACTTTCCAAAAGTCCAGAATACAGCAAAGCCTGTATTTGGACTACTCTAGGTCAGGAAAGATGGGAAACAAGGATACTTTTTTTGTTTTTTTCTTTTTTGCAAAAAACAGCAGGAAAATGCAATAAATATGTAACCCAGGGCATGACTAAAAAGAGTTTACCAACAATTTGTTTATTTGCAGTTTGTTAACCGGGAAAGTCCATTGGGCCAGAATGAGCCCATTTTCAATGGAGGCCCAGGGAGAAAAGCTCCATATACAATTATTACAAAGCTAATATCAACAAAGTTAACAAGTACAATACAATTTTCAAAAACTACTAAAACACAGTAGTATAGAAGACTGAATAATAACATTTGTGCAATTAATCAATTTATTTAGCAAAGTGTTAAACAAATAAATAAATAAATAATACCTACTGCAAACATAGAAATAATCTTGTGTGATCATTTTAAACTTTTATTTTTTTCTATTTCTGCAAGAAGAGTTTTTACATTGCCTAGTACAGCTTGAATGTTTGGTTGAGCAGGTAGCTTGACTTTTTTTTTCAGCAAAAGTTATCTTTGTGGGTTGAATACAAATATATAGTTATTGACAAAATAACTACAAAATCTGCCTCAGATATTTTCTAATGTAATAGGTGCTGGTGCACCTATCAGTCATGTTGTTGATACGAGACTTGGCAATGATCTACTGGAATATCGCACCACAAAACTGCAGTTTTCTAAGTATTACGTATGGAGCTACCTAATTTTATGTTAGGAACTGAAACTCTACCATTAGCCAAGACTAGGCCACACACAAACCATTTGTTCAAATATTTATTGACAAGTAATGAGACATCAGAAGTGAACTGTCAGAGATTAGACAGCAATGGCCTCTGCAGATGCATTTGTAATAGGAAGCTGTAGCTTCATGGTGCTGTGTTGCACTAAATTATTTCTCAGGTTAGTAACAACATGGTGTTATGAAAGTATAACAAAACACATTATATTAGGAATTATCTGTGCGACAGGTGAGGTAGTTATTTTGTTGATAATAGTATGTCTATTTAACCACACGAAGTACGTTTCGCTTGCTCAGTAAGGTGACCAAAGTGCTAAACAATTATACTTATTAGCCTCTTCATAACTGTAATAAGACAGATTTACAGTTTCTCTAGCTTTGCTCTTGGAGGTGATGTGCTGTTGCTCTACTTTATTCCTAGGATTACATGCGGGGGTACCTGGTTTCACAACTGTTTTTCTGTTCAGCTCTTCAACGACCACATGCAGAATGAACTCCCAATTTTCTCTTTCTGCAATGTGAGGGTGCAATCTAAGCATTTCTTCAAGGCTTGTATGTCTGCACCTCCCAATGTGGTGGAAGTATCTACAGTGTGTATGTAATGCAAAATACCAATTATAATAATTAGTGTGTCTGCAAAGCAGAGCCCCAGTTATGGCTTCTTTGTTATGTACTTTGTAAGACTGAGCTTAGAATAAGAGGTGCAATCGATTGGGTTGTACTTCACAAGAAGGTTAAAGATAGGGCACAGAACATTACTCCAAGGCAGGCATGTGCAGTTGTCTGGAGGGGAGTCTTAGGCCACGTGTTAATGTTAAAACTGATCAGTATAACATGGCTGTGCAGCCTTGGTTACTCCACAAGCATGTGCTAGGAGAAGCTGTTCTTCTACCGCCCCCTTGCATGGCTTTGAGATAATGGAGATTAAAAGCTTGTGAAAGTGAGACTTTACTTGATATGACTTTCTGTTCCCCACATAGATGTTTTCAGCTGCACTACAGAACACCCGCCGAAGAGAACGTCTCTCATAAGTGACATTGTTACCACTTTATTTTTAGCTGTTCCATTACTAATGTTATATCTCTGTCAATGCACTTCTGGCATCCCTTTACTTGGATTTTATCACTAGTGACTTCCAACTGATAACGTACTGTTGCTGTTCCATAACTGATATTTCATCAATTGCTACTCACTACTCACCTGCATGCTGTCAGTAGTTATCAATAAAAGCTGATTACTGACAAAGCCATTCATGGTTTGTTTGCATGTGCAAACGTACTCCAAAGAAGTAATGCCTCATAAGTGACAGTTATGTTTTGGCATGTCATTACTCATAAGAGATATGTCAGTGACAGCACTTGCCTAAAATCCCTTCAGTCATATTGTCTCACTAACATCTGACAATCACCATCTGTTACTGAGACTGCACATAAATGACATTGGAGTCTCAACACTGGCAGGATTTGGTTTGAAAGTTTTTTATATTAATTACTGAATTTTCAGTTAGTTAGAAATTAAAACTCAGTTAAATAGACTTCATTTCATTTCTGTTTCCGGAGTGAGAAAGTAAAGACCTTTATGGTTGTTTGCCTCCAGCCACACCTTTCTCTGAACAATTGTCTAACTGAATGGTATCTGATATGCTGCTGCACTTAACGGAGTGACTTCAAATCAGTTAGATAGGTGAAATATACAGTTCTAAGTACGTCATTAAACCGAAAGAGGTCACCTTGAATGTTATAGGCTGACTCAGTACTGTTGACTTACATTTATAGCCACAAGCCTCTAGCCAAGAATCAGTTTCAGCTCCCATTCCTCATATCCTGACTACCTCTACCTCATGAATATTATTTGAAACCCACTCCTTCCACAACCATGCCTGTCTTCTTCTTTACTTATTCCACTTTAAATCTAATTTACAAAATAATATGTGATAATCTAACAATCCATTGGGGAGAAGCTATTTATAATGTTCAGCCTTTTATACTTGTGACTCAAGTTCTGTATTTAATTTTAACTAATTGACACATTTATTTCTACATGCACTTTAACTAATTGTCAATTATCTGTCTATGTTCATGCTTTTGTAATGCTTTACCAAATTATTAATCACTTGTCTATGTTTATATTTCTTGTGGAGATTTTCTTCTCGGTCCTTCACTGAAAATAGGCTCTTTCCAGCCCAGTGGACTATCCCGGTAATCAAATGCCAATAAATAAATAAAGTATGAAACAAATCACCATTACAGATTGTGAGCAGTTGTGTACTGTGCTCTAAATAAATGGAAAATACCAACATTAAAGAACTATGCATCTGCAGTGTTACAACCTGAATCAGTAAAAGTATTGTGGGTTATTAATCACTGTAGCTAATATCAAACACCATAAAGATGTTATTTTGTCTGTATGTGTTTGCAAACCATTACTGTGATATCCATGGACTCTGGCACCTTTTGAAGTGTGCACTTTCAGTTTCATTGGTAAATTTCTTTAGGATGCAGATTCTGAGAGAGAGGATTAGCATGGGGAGAAGTTAATAACATGGATAAAGTTGTGTGGCATTATGTGCACTATACATCTGGCAATCTGTCAATTAGCACAATATACTCCAGTAATAATAATGCAAATGTTCTTTTTGTTGAATAGCCAAACCCACTGCATTGCTAGAAAGTAAGGCCATAGCTAAAGGCTGGAGGACCAAACATAGTAACAGAATATAAGAATGAAAAGGACAGATATAAGGCATCTCTTATAAAGCATTGTAAAATAATATTTTAGTTATACAGTGGATATGTAGGTTCTCAAAGGTGGGTAAAGGGTAGACTAAGTGAGTCTTAACCTGTTTTAAAGTCTATACACCTCTGTGTACATCATTGACCACACTGTGTGCTCATGATGCCAAATACACACACATACCCCTCAGAGCTGGGGTGTTATCTAAGTGCAGCTAGAGAAGACACTAATAGACAATGTAATTCTGTGCTTATCACATTATAATACAGTTTGCCGAGCCTCAACCCAGCAACTACACTATCAGTAAGATATGTCCTGCACACAGCAACCATTATACATTAATTAGCCTCAGCGGGAAGAAAAGTGAAGTCATAAAAATCTGCAGAATACAAAAATAAGAAATATCACAAGGTATGCATGAAGCAGTGAGAATGGGAAATGCAAGTAATTTACTGACAAAAAGTGAAAGAAAGTAACATACAGCAAAGTCACAATGATACATTAGGAACTTAATGAGATAAAATAGCTGCAAATTGGAAGAAAACTGCAGTGTAATTTGTGTGAAAGCATAAAAAGGAATGACAGCATCTGCTGAAATTTGCATTACTATAATCACATAAATACAAATGTCTGAGTTACTTACTTCATTTGTTTGACAATGGTACTTTTGCCTGATTCCCCAGCACCTGCAGAGACAAAACAAAGGAATGTTGGTTTGCCATGTTATAAAATTCTGTTTCACCTGAAATTTGAAAATATCAACTATAATTACATAAAAAGCGTTTAGTCACATTTTGGTGCTGGAATTCGCATTCGCCAACCCAGTTTGTGAAAATTTTTTCCTACCCAGGCCAATATGAATTTATTAGAATTTCACATCAAAATGTTTGCAGCATTTGAGGTTAAAATATTATACAACCCTATCTATACAAAAGGGACAGGCACCCTCACATAAGTGAGAATATTCATGTCAGTCAATAAATTAATTACAGTCTGTTTCTCATTATTAAACTAAATATGTTGTTTGTATATATTCTAAAGAACCTAAAGCAGAGAAATGTTCTCTTTTTTGTTTTCTTTGAACATTTATAAGCTGATAATTCTTATAGAAGGGCTGTTAAAGGGATACAGAAAATACCACAATCTTCTAAACTACAAATAATTACCACTGGTGGAAAATACTATTGTTTTAGCCTATTAAAGCCTTGTTTGTGTCTTGCAGCCATCTGCAGTGGCGAAACTTTCTGAAACCGCAGGGTATGTAAAAGATAAGAAAAACACTTCAGGAGCCATGATTCAGCTGAAGTATTAGGAAACATCAATAAAATTGTAGATATCCAATATCGTGGCTCCTGAAGTGTTTTTCTTTTCTTTTTTTCATGGTGTGGTGTTTGTTTTTGGATTATGTAACAGATAAGTCTACTGTGTACACCTTTATTTCAGTTCTTTTTTTATAGTATTGCTTGTTTATCTCAACCACCATATCATGTTGTATATTATATCCTTGTCAAAAATAAACCATAAAGACAGTGGAAGATGTTTTAACCCGAGGAGTTATCTTCAGTAACCATTTAATGGGTGTCTCATGGCTGTCTCAGTCTAAGGATGTACCTCTGCCCATTGACTTAAACAATTGCTGGAAGGCATGTTAAACTATTTTCAAACAGTTTGATCATAACAGGAGGGGAGAATAATGAATGTTTAGTTTGCCAGAGCTCTCATTTCAAAGATATAAGGATAATCAACAAAGTAACAAACAGCAGAGCTCCAGAATGAGCATCTTTAAAAATATCAAGAAAAAAAAGTCTTAAAACTATGTCTCTTTATGACAAACCATTGTGCAGCAAAATGCCAGTATTTCAAACATTAGATTTTTATGGTAATTTCTTTCTCACGTAAGTATTATTGTGTTAAGTATCATATTTTCAGAAAACAAAAGTAAAAAACATCTCCATTTGAAGACACCATATTTAGTAAGAAATCCTATGTCTGTAGGTGCATATAACAGTCACCAGACTGACAGACACATGCCTAGTGGATAGTTTGCTTTGCATAACTTGATCTTCTCATCTGATAAATATGTGATGTACAGTAGCAAGGAGCAGTGGAAAGAACTGAATCTTAGCTGTTCACATGAGATTACTGATCGAATGCATTGACTAAGTTAAGTAAAACAGAGGGAATACTTATTGCCACACACTCTGCACAGTAATGAAATCTGTGGGTGAAAGCCAACATGTTGGTAGCCATGTTAGTGCCACTTTCTGCCAATGGTATGTGCAGAGAGATACAGCAAAACTCAGGAAAATGAAATCAAAAAAATATATAGGCTGCATAATTATATGTATTACAATGCATGTGTGGGCACTATAGGAAGATATAGGCAGCATAATTATGTATATTACAATGCATGTGTGGGCACTATAGGAATGTTTTACATTGATGTACCAATGCTGAGACACTGCAGAATGGTCGATAAAATCATTAGACTGCATCATTTGATTAAGATTTTTAAATAGATTTTCTCCTAAAGCTACATATATGAGAGAAATATTTTTGGTGTATATTTAGAGTGCTAAAAGATATTGCTTTTACAGTAAAAGGTTTTGACAGTACAAACATGTCAGTAAGCAGGGCTCTTACAAACCATTACTATCACACTTATTGAGGTGATGTTATTACTGGTTTAAATCAGTGTCCCTTTTTCAATGGAAATCCACATAGCAGATTTCCAAGTCCAGCTGATTTACATTAATTTATACATTATAGAATGTACAGGTTTACCAGTGTATTTGCGACTGCAACCATTTTAAATCCAGAAGTAACAAGACCAGAAGGTCACAAGTTGTGAATATTGAAAACCACAGGAGTGAATACCCAGCTTGCTACCCTTCTGGACCCATGTTGGCACTTGTTTCTGTGTTTGCGCAGGTCAGGAGAAATGATGTTCAACATTGTTTGCTTTTATAGCCCTCAACATTCTTGGCTTGGGACCTTCTGGTCTCATTATTTCTGGATTAAAAATTGTTATGGTCTCAATCCAAATACGAAAGTAAACCAATTTATGTATAGTACATTTCCAGATTAAATGTGCATAGTTTTGGAGCAAAAAGAAAACATTATTAGCAGACAAGCATCATCAGTTGTTTGTTTAGCAAAAGAGAAGCAAGCAGTATGCACAACATTTGTAGTTATCTTCTAGATGACTTTTAGCCAACAATTTACAATTTCATTGAGTTTGTTAGAGCTTTAATGCCTGCAGGTGGGAAACTTTTAAAGTATATTTTGAGGATATCAGATATTGTTATTTGTGCTAGCATGTCTGGCTGCAATTTTGTAAATACTTGTAAATAATTACAAATTACACTGTGTTATAAATGCCAACATGACTGGCTATATTTTTGTGGATAAGTTTGTTTTTGATTGTTTCTTTGATTTGTGTAAAATGTTTGAATCAGACAACGTTCTTCTGGCTGACCAAATGTACATATCTTTTAAAAAGAATTCTGAATGCAGGTTGTGTCATTCAGCTGACCTAGAGTGATATCATTGTGTACCAGAGCTGAAAGAAATGGAATCTCCATAGCAGCTGTTTTTGTTTACTTTCAAAAGCATGAAATGTGAGAGTAGAATTTTCATAACAGCTTTATGTGATTTTTAAAAGATTCTGCTATAAAAAGCAAATTCTGAGTCAATTCAGTTTTTCAACCGAGCTGTTTTCCAGATCAGTATTTATCACTCAGACTTTTTTAAGCTGTTCAGAAGAAATAACAGAATTTGCTATTCCAGTCGCTGAGGACCGGACAACAGCCTGAAGAGTGGACATACCTCTGCAGGCAAAATAAAAATATGAGTATCATCTTGCCTTGTTGACTTAATGAGAATAGACAGGGTCAGTTAATCTTCAGACAGTTAGGAAGCTATAGTTAAATCTGTTTGAAACCTATCCTACAGTGTTGTTTTTTTAATTCCTGCATGTGAAACTCTGTGGTTTATTGAAATTAGTTATTCAGTGTATATATGTTTTAAATAATTTTTATTTATTAAATATTTTACTCCCTTCTATTGTGGCTGGTATTTAGAATGTACATTTAGTAACCTGAGAGTGTTTATGTTATTGTGATAACACCAGGGCCACTCCAAAAAGCCTTACTGCTTAGATTGCATGCACCCTTTTATATCAGTATTGGTTTTACTCAATATAATTGAACACCCCTTTTAAAGGGTATCATGGTATTTTGAGTGGTGGCAATGTTACCTTGTAATTTGGGAAAGGGGACATAGGTAAATCTGTGCCAGTCTTTCCCAAGAATGATTGTATGTGTGATTATTAAATATTTAAGTAAATGTGTCAAATACCTAGAACTGGGACACAGTACTCTGCAGTAGGTAGTGTGAAGACTCATTTAGAAATCTGGATTGAAACAAATAGTTCAGTCCCAGGTTTGGAGCCTGTTCCCAGTGTATCCTTATGGGGAAATTGTATGTTCTATCACTGCTTTCAGTGATGCTCGATTATCGGAGACAGTGGTGAGGATAGAGACTCCTTAGTTACTGCCCCAGATTTAAGTAGGAGGTCATGTAATCCAAAAGGTGTTACAACAGCTGACTTATTTGTAGCAATGGGAGTCGAGGATTCCTGCCAGTATCCCTTGGTTAGATTATTTTTGGTCAAATACTTAGCCCCACCTAGCTGTTCTAAAGCTTCATCTGCTCTAGGCACAGGGTACGCATCTGACTCTGTATATCGGTTTAACTTTCTGTAGGGCAGGGAGAAAATATTAGCAGACATTAAGAAGCAGATGAGAGCTGATGTATGGTAAAGTTAAAGAATGTAAAGGATAATTAGTGGGAAGAGGGTAAAAGCAGGAGGTGTGTGTGTGTGTGTGTGTGTGTGTGTGTGTGTGTGTGTGTGTGTGTGTGTGTGTGTGTGTGTGTCTGTGTGTGTGCAGATGCATGCGTGTGTTCATAGGTGTGTACTAGGCTAATGGCCCTGGGGCCTTTAGAAGATTAGCCCATAGGATTACCCTGGCATCGTGCCACCTGACCTTAGTTCCCAGTGCCTTTGTCAAGTAATGCCACTGGAGTGATCCCTGGGGTGAATCTTCTATTTCCCATCCATTCATCAAGATTTCTCTTGAAGAGGGCCAATGAGGTGCTCTGCTTGACATGTATGGGAAGTCTGTTCCATAGCATGCAGAGTCTCTGGGTTATTAAGTTGTCCCTCCAGCATGTTCTGTTGATTGTGGTAATGAGGTTGAGGTCTCTGGAGCGTGTGGGATTGGGATTTCTTTAGATGTGGCATTTCTAACAGAGGTGGGTCAGACATGGCTTTGTAAGTCAAGCAGAGATCGCCTCTAAGTTGGCGATATGAGACAGAGAATAGTTGTAGTTTTTGTAGTCTGTTCATATAGGTCAATATTTAAGGCCTAGGATCCTCTTTGTGAGGTACTTTTGTGGCCTCTCCAGTTGTTGCAGGTGTTTAGTGAAGAGCATGACAAATGGGGCATTGTACTCAATGATTGGCCTAATGAGGGAAGAGTAGAGGGAGACAATGACCTCTTTCTTCCTGGATGCAAAACTGTTAGTACTGAGATGTGCCAAATAGAAGGACTTTCTGACCATAGTGGCAATGTGGTGGTCAAAAGAGAGGTTGCTGTCAACTTGTGTTCCCAGATCTCTTATAATGCCTTTTGTGTTCAGTGGACTACCATCAATGTGGTAATTCATGGGAACCGGGTTTTTCCCAAAGTGATGATGACACATTTTTTGGCATTGAGCTTAAGGCCATGGTTTTGACACCAGTCGTTGGTCTCAGTAAGGTCTTTCTGTAGGATGTCAACATCACTTGGGGAGTTAATTATAGCTCCCAATTTGCAATCATCTGCGAACTTTGTCAGCCAGAGTCCCTTTGTGTTGGCCTGGACTTCAGAGAAGTAGATACCAAACAGGAGAGGACCCAGGACTGAATCTTATGGGTCTCCACTCATGACTGGTCAGCAGTCTGACTTATACTTTCATACCGTGGGTTCTACCTGTGAGCCAGTTTGCAACCCACCTAGTGATATAGGGGTTGATGCCTAGCTTTGTGAGTTTTTCTATGATTCCTGAGTGAGGAATGGTATCAAAGGCCTTGGCCAGATCAAGGTAGGCTGTATGGAACCACCTTGCCTTCATCTACAGCTCTGATGACTGACTCAAAGAAGTTGACCAAGTTGAGAAGGCATGATCTACCTTTCACAAAACCAAATTGTGCAGGATTCAGAGTTTAGAGATTCCCTATATCCTTGTTTATTAGGTCCATGATGATGCGTTCCACAGCTTTGCATATCAGACTCATCAGTCTAATGGTGCAAAAGTTCCCAGGATCTGTAGTCGCTCCTCCTTTGTGGAGAGAGATGACTGTAGCAGTGCACCATTTGGTAGGGACAAAGCCTGAGGTGTGGCTGTGATCGAACAGGGCACACAGGTGAGCTGCCAGTTTACTCTGTAGTTCATGTAGAACACAGCCAGGGATATTGTCAGGTCCCATAGAAGCTGTATTCTTGGCCTTGGACAGTGCTGTTTTAACCTGTGCAGCAGTAATACTGGGTGCCTGGCAATCTACTGGTATTGTGACTGGTCCCTTGAGAGAAGAGGGGTAAAGTTGGCACTGAATCTGTCAGCCAGTATATTGGCAATATCTGTTAGGAAGTACCATTGTGCAGTAGCTCAGAACAAATCTGGGAATTTCCATGGAGATTCTTTACATAACTATAGAAGGCCTTGTGGTTTTCTTTACTATCTGCTGCAATTCTGTTTTCATAGCTAGCTTTAGAGGATTTCATGAGGGATCTCAACTTTTTGTTGAGGCCGATAAGGGAGTTTTTCCAGTCTTGGGACTTCACCTTATTCTGCATCAGTTTCCTCCTTCTGTTGTAGAGGTTGTTTATGGTAGGGGACCACCAGATTGGCTTCCTTTTTTTGGAGGAGAGCGTCTTGGTTTTGTTGGGTATGGCGAAATCCATGCATTTGTGTATGCGTCCATACAGTGCACTGGTGTATGATTCAGTGGTCAAGCAACTGATCTCCATTTGCATGGGTGCCGTGAAATTAGCCACTTCTGTTTTTAGGAGCCCAAAGTTAGCTTTGGAGAAGGTTTTCATGGTGGTTACCTTTGTGGAGGGGGTGTGTGGGGTGGGAAGAATATGGATTTCCAAGGTGATTAGTTTGTGTTTGGATCTAACCAGGGAGGAGATGACTATTGGTGTAGAGCAATGGTTGCCCATGTTAGTAATAATGAGGTCAAGGATGTTGCTACCTCTAGTGGGGATCAGAACGAGCTGGTCCAGGGCATTGGAATTAATAAATTCCAGGAAACTTTGGGCAAGTGTATTGGTACATGAGAAGTTTTTCCAGTTAATGGAGGGGTAGTTGAAGTCGCCCAGTATGAGAGTGTTAGGTTGGACCCTGATATTCTCCAGGGTGCTTAGGAACATAGAGTGTGTATCTTGGGACACATTTGGGGACCTATAGCAGGCTACGACCTGAATCAGTGTCTTACCCAATGTTAGCTGCACCTGAAGTATTTCAGATGAGTTATGTTGGGCTACTAGTCTAAAGGTGTGTACATCCTTTATGAATATGGAAACACCACCACCTTTGGAGCTTTGGTCCAGGTTCTGGGGCTGAATGGTGTGGGATGAGTTATAGC
This sequence comes from Protopterus annectens, assembly GCF_019279795.1. Classification (NCBI taxonomy): domain Eukaryota; kingdom Metazoa; phylum Chordata; order Ceratodontiformes; family Protopteridae; genus Protopterus; species Protopterus annectens. The sequence continues at coordinate 1,612,600,420 of NC_056739.1, read as the reverse complement.
TTGGTAGTGCAGGGGTGCTTTCTGCTGCCTTGAACCAGATCTCTGTTATGGCACAAATGTCGATGTTCTACATTTTAAGGAGTGCTTCCAGTGAGTGCATTTTGAGATTTAGACTTCTAGCATTGAGCAGCATGACCCTCAGACTGCATTTGTTTGTAGATGTTATGGTGGTAATTTGGTCTATGGAACACCAACTAAAAAGGCACTATAGGGGTGGCATGAGCCTTGGTCAGTATCTGGACGCCCAGGGGTGACAGATGCAGGCCATCTCTGGCAAAGCATCGAGATCTGTCAATCATGTTATCCCAAGCAGACAGATCCTGGATCCCCTTAGAATGACACCCGAAACTTAGCCAATTGTTGAAATCAAAAGGAAACAAACCAGCAGTGCAGGACTCAAATAATCTTGAACCAATTGCAGTTATAAAATCATTATTGTAGTACAGTCCATGAGTTTAGTGCTTTCGTTCACTAAGGAACTTCTTCAGAACTCAATAAAAGATGATAAAATCAACAATTTTATAGTGGCTAAGCACAATACGAGAGGAGAAGCAAGGGAAGTCCCACCTTTGATTCCAAACAGTGGTGATGTTATCAGACGTGAGATGAGCGAGCAGCTCTCTTTAGAGGATGATGAGATAAGGAGATCAGAGCAATTAATGAACAGGGAGAAAGCACAATGAGGAGAATGCAAGAAGAACAATACAGGAGGGAAGGAGCGAAGCCAAAATACAAACAGTGGAACAGGAGGTAACTTCTATTATATCTCAGCTTGATGACTCTGTGACTTCGCTCCCATCATATAGCAGTTTCGAATGATGAACATGACTTTAAATTATGCAACTACTCTCAAAAAACTTTAAATAGCTGTCATGCAAATTTATTATCAAAAGGTTTTTCATTTGTGCCAGCAAGACGAGCAAATGTTATAGAAATAATCGTTGACTTGAAATTGTACTATCATAAGTTAAATTTATGTGTTTTAATGAATGAACATATTGAACAATTAAATGTTTTCTACAAGCCTAGTACTTTCAAACCCCATGCAGCATCTAATTTAACTATTTGAAAAATTTTGCGAGTTTGATATATGAAAGATTTTAAGCGATAAATGTGAAAATGTATATTCCAACTTAAATAGAAAAGGAAAAAGAACTGTTATATGATTTAGTTAATGATAGAAGTATTAGAGTAATGATACTGGATAAGGGGGGTGGTCTGATCTGATTATTTGAATAACATGAGCCAACTCTTGTTATCTAATACATATGAAGAAGTGTCTAAATGTGAAATTAATGTGGCCCATTCAAAAATTAACCAAGCATTATTGGATATGGTAATGCAGGGACAAATTTCTGAAAATTAATATAAATATATGTTAAACACCAAACCAGTAATAGCCCAGATCTTTGGAATACCAAAAATTCATTCAGATATAAATAATCCCCCTTTTAGACCAATAGTAGTTGGGGTAGATAAAAAACTAGTTTTATAGCACAATTTCTGGATAAAAATTTGAAAGGTGGTATTAGTCATATTAAACAAATATGCAAGCACTCATGGGATGTTTTGGGTAAATTAAATAAAGTGGAATTTGATCCTAACTCCATATTTGTAACGGCGGATGTACATAATTTATTTTCTGTGATACCCCACACAGTAGGTTTAGAGTTTTTTTGAAAAGCAATTAAGTAAGCATTTTCAGATGGAGAGTTGGAGGGTATTAGCTATGTCTCACCTTATGGAAATAGTCCTTAGAATAATTTCATGGATTTTGAAGGTCAGTTTTATAGACAAAGAACAGGTGTGCCCCAATATTCGCAAATTATGTAATGGCAGAGTGGGAGGACCACTATGTGCTTAATAGTCCTTATGTATGATGTTGAAGTATGAATACCCATTTTTTAGATGATCTATTTATTTTCTGGAAGGACCCACGAGAGAAGTTAGATGAATATCTGCAATATTTAAATATGACGGTTTATTTTTTGAATTGCTCTTCGAATCAAGACAGTGAAACAATTCATTATTTAGATATTGAGTTACTAAAGGATAGACAGGCAAGTAAATTATTATCCAACATCTTCAGGAAACCCACATTTTCCAACACATATTTGCATTATTCTAGCTGGCACCCCATACATCAAAAAAGATCACTTATGAAGGAGCAGCTAGTAAGAGTAGCTAGAATGGTATCGGACATGGAGATGTTTTTAAATGAGTGTGAAAAGGTTATTTCCATGTTCTTAACTAGGGGATATCCTGTGGAATTTTTGGATGAAATCAAATGTGAAGTAGTTCGAAAGAGAACAAATGTTTTTTATAAACCTATTTTGGGAAGTGATGTTAATATAGAAATAAATGTGGGCAGAGATAACATAATTAACAATAAGGAAACATTTATTTCTACACATACCTTGGGATAGTAAAGCGATTAGATAAACTATCAATAAAAACTGGCAAATTTTCAAAAGTGATGTGGGCGTTAATGAAGAAATACATCAAAAATTGGGTGATAAACCAGTCTTTGTATATAGAAAGGACAAATCCCTTCAGAATTGGCTGGAGTGGGGCAATTTTACCCACAAGTTGAATGAACAGGGTACTAGGAAATGTGGAGCATCCCCCCAATGTCCATGTATTTTAAATAAGGGCAAATTTGTAGTTAGGAATGTATATAAAACTCAGGGACACCACAACTGTAACAGTACTAATGTGGTGTATATTGCGCAGTGTAACCAATGTCTAGCATTTTACGTGGGAAAGACCTCAAGAAGGCTAAGGGATCGGATATATGAGCACTGCTTGGATATTAGAAATAGTAAAATGAACACTGCCTTATATAGACATGTTAAGAATTTTCCTACACATTCTTTTGGTTTTATTGTGGTGAATAAGATTTTAAAGGATATACAGGGTAGAATGACTGATGAGCACTTGGATTTAAGTGATTTGAAATGGCAGATAAAATTGGATGTGACACATTATACAGGGATCAATGATAGCTTATCCATTCATCCTGTACTTAAATTAAAGCAATTAAACTATAAATGATTTTATTGGTTTTAAATGGTCAAGTGATGTGCTTAGCCACTATAAAATTGTTGATTTTATCATCTTTTATTGAGTTCTGAAGAAGTTCCTTAGTGAACGAAAACACTAACCTCATGGATTGTACTACAATAAATATTTTATAACTGCAATATGTTTAAGATTATTCAAGTCCTGCATGTTTCCTTTTCATTTGTTGGTTCTACAGTTTGTATTAACTGTTTAAATCAATCATTTTCTGCTTGTACTGTGGTATTATTCTGGGTTGGAACCATACCTCCCAACCGTCCCGAATTACTCGGATTTTACCAAGTTTTGGGGTCCAAATGAAGGGGTGCCACGATTCCCGAATGGCACCCCTTCATTTCCGATTTCTTTACGTTTGTTTTTTTATTTTTATTTTTTAATTTTTTAATTTTCGCACTAGAGCTGATGTCATCACGTACGCGATGACGTCAGCGCCGTCACCACTACCAGCCAATCGGAATTGAGCTCAAGGACTTCACGTCATCATTTCCGGCTGGCGAGAAGTGCTGTGCTACCGAGACTTTGAAAAGCCATTTGAGAAATGGAGGGACCGGACTTTGCTTTTTGCTGTCGAGAGAGGGCTCTCAGAGGGACTTGTTGTTGGCTTTGCTGCCGTGTCGTGAAACAGAGGGACTTGTTTTGCTGCCGAGAGAATGCTGCTGGCTCTGCCGTTTTCTCTGCTGGAAAGTAGGTAAGTAACGTTGCTGGGACTTTGCCGAGTGAATGCTGGCTTTGCTGCGGCTTTCATTGCTGGGACTTTGCCGTTTTATTTTTGTTTTTCGCTGCTGGGAAGTAGGTAAGTAACGTGCAGTGATTTTCACCAGTTAATGATTTGAAATTCAATGAGTGTAAATCAACAAGTCGAAGCCTTTTCCAGTTAAGACTTATTGACAATTAGGGAAACTACCTACTGCTGCTAGAATACATTTGCAGATATATTTTTGTGGCATTGGATGTTTAGTTGGCATTTAAATTTGAAGCTGCTATTGTTTGACTACATTTTTAATAAAAGGTGATAAGTTATACAATAGTCTGACAGGTAAAAGCATAAGGAGATGGACACAAACTTTCTGGAACGTAACAAACCTGCTTCCTTTTCATAAAAGCTAACATTTGCTTGCAGACAATACAGTAGCATTTTTTTTTAATTTTGTGTGGTGTTTACCCCTTTTCCATGAGTCAATAATCAAAGATGTTGGAGCAATTGCTCATCTTACTTAATAATCAATAATAAATGGACAGTCATAATATAATGGGTCTCTGACTGCATGAAGTGCTGAAAAATATGCCAGAGCAGGCATAAAATAATGATTTTTGAATAGCTTGACATCTGTGTCAACTTGAATTTGATTTAAATCTTCCAAAGTAAATTCTGACTTCCCACACATAACTACTTCACAGAAATAGTCACAAAAAACTGCAAAGCAAATTTCTCAGTTGTCAGTTATAATATTAACACTACATGAAAAATGGGAACTTTAAAGCACTTTCAACCATTTTAACAGAGGTAGTGTACACAGCTAAATATCTGTCATAATCCCTGGACTGATCCACAGACAGGAATCATGACTTTGACCTGTCAAAACTTCAAAACTGATTTTATAGTTGTGTTAGCATATTTTCTGTTTGCAATTTATTATGCAGCATTTTTGCTGTACAATCGAAGGTGCCAACTTCTGATACTGCCCTCCCATGTTTCCCTAGTTACTGCCACTCTAAGTATACATACATATATATATATAGATAGGTAGATATATACATATGTGTGTGTGTTTATTCATTAGAGCAAGGTATTAGCCATTTTCTAACAAAAATTACACACAGTCATCTAGCCAAGCAATATATATAAAAAAAAGTAAGCCTTGGTAAGCCAATAGAACTGGGACTTTTACAGATAAGCCAAATAAATAGTACTACTCTACTCCAACCTATATAATGCAGAAGTAAAAAAAAAAACATGACACATGGTTTATTTCATATCTCATTCTTAATGTATGTTTTCTGTTTATGATTCACATTCTCATGATCTCCAACCTCTCAGGAGAGTAGCTAGCTGTTGTCTCAGTCACTCACTTACTCAGACCACATACTTTGCCGAGTGAATGCTGGCTTTGCTGCAGCTTTCATTGCTGGGACTTTGCCGTTTTATTTTTGTTTTTCGCTGCTGGGTAGTAGGAACAGTAGTGTGTGTGTGCGTGTGTGTGACCGCTGACTGGGAACAAGGAATCAGACAAGTTAGTAAGGAAAAGAACGGTGTTTGTGTCTGTGTGTGTGTGTGTGTGTGTGTGTGTGTGTGTGTGTGTGTGTGTGTGTGTATGTGCAAGAGACAGACTGTGATTGTGTGCATGAGTAGTAGGCCCAATGGAAGCTCCCCATTCAACAGCTTAAAATATAAAGTAATAACTGTTATACTCTCTATGTACTGCTGCTGAGAGATGCAAAAGAAAGCTGTTAATGCAGTAACACACATGGATCTGTATGTAGCTGTGACACTTTTTTTTTAGGATAACTAAAATGTCACAGGATATACCACATCACAAATGCTGATGATGTTACTCTGTGCAGTTCTGCAGCTATACAACACTGCTTCTACCCCACTGTTAAAACATATTTGTGTGAGTGAGTGACTGACAGAAGCACTCCATATCAGAACAACTATTTATCATCTTCCTCTTGCAATACGTTTTCATCTTCCTATTGGTTATACCTCCTGATAATTTTTATTTCCCTGTTTGTTTTGCAGAGGAAGGGTTCCGTTTATAAGGAGAATAAGAGCTCTGGTTTATTTATTACATAGCAGGGAATCAGGGATGCAGTTTTTATCAGCCAACAAACTCCACCCTGATGCTCCTTATTTAGTCCACAGACACAGTGACTGCAGGTACACTTTTTCATGAAGATGAAACTAAACTTGACTGTTCACTTACATAGTCAGTAGTTCAGGCTGCCTCACATATGAAACTGCTAGGTATTTTTCTTCCACTTTATGCAAGTGAGTGCTATAGTTCCAGAGCTACTACAGAAATTATTTAGAAAGTTTACACACATTTAACAGGAAGTGGGAGATTCCACATGCCTGAGGAACAGTTTTACAGCCCACATACCAGACTAGTGATTATCCTTTGTAAAGATTGTAAAACTAATATTAAAAGTGTATGACTATCACACCAAACTGTACTGAACAGAGAAATACAGCAAACATGTATTGTGAGTTTTGTCCAGATTGTTTGTGCTAAGATTTGAGAGCTATGGTGAGTGAGAAGTGAGAACAGAATTTGTATTCCCCCATTATTGGCTTTGTTTGTCCAGTTTTTTTGTGCTAAGAGGTTGAGAGCTATGGTGAGTGTGAAGTGAGTACTGAATTTGTATTCACCCATTATTGGCTTTGCATGTCCAGGTTTTTTGTGCTAAGAGGTTGAGAGCTATGGTGACAGAGAAGTGAGTACTGAATTTGTATTCACCCATTATTAGCTTTGTTTGTCCAGGTTTTTTTGTGCTAAGAGGTTGAGAGCTATGGTGAGAAGTGAGAACTGAATTCAATAAATGATAGCCATTAAGTTTCAGTCTTCCTATTTTTCAGGAAACTGCTGGTTTGACATAGTAGTATGTTGCTCTGACTGTAGTGCATAGGGTCCTGGGTTCAAGATTGCCAATGAAATGCATGGTAGTAACATAGCATTTTATTCTAGGAACTTTCCACATTTATACAAGCAATGTTTAAAATGTGTCCCTGTTTTTTGACTTTTTGGTCCCCCCCCAAAAAAAAATGAAATTGAAAATAAGTGTGAGAAGCTGTGCAAGATGCCTATGGCTTATACTACTGTCATTCTATTTATAGTGTGTGTGTGTGGAAGTAGACTTTTATGATGGAAATGTTCTGAATTGGGCAGTTTTGTCATTATTGGTTTATGCATTTTCTTTCATTGCCTACTGAAAAATGTTCAAACAAATTTAAAGTTTGCTCTGTCTAACAAGTGTGTTGTATTATACAAGTAATATAACTTAATAAAGTCAGGAAGGTGTATCAAAGAAAATAACGCATGTATGTTTCTTGTTTTGTGTGCAAGGGGCCAATGATTTGAAAACAGCCCAAACATAATCTTTATCCACCACTTGCCAGATGCATTTTCTTTGGATGTGGTGTAGATTGCAATGCTGTTTCAATGAATGTGAGTTTCAAGGGCAGAGATGTTTTAGTGCCAAGTCTATTTTCATTGCCTTGTTCTGTAAAATGTAAAATAAAATCCAAATAACCATTGCAGAAGTAAAACAGCACTATGCACACATTAGTGTTTATGATAAATGGGGTGAAGTAGCCAAGTAATGGGACATTGGAATGGGTGCAGGGGGACTCTGATGGCATATTTTGGTAGTCTGTTCTTCAGTTTGCATTTGAAAGTTGGTATCCCACAATTCCATTGGAGTGGGTGGGGTTATGTAATTATGTATGCAAATTAGGTGTCAATCAGCGTACAGATTTGTACCTATTTTTCATGGGCCTTGTCCAGATTTTTGATCTTTCCAGGTTGAGAGGTATGGTTGGAACTGTTATGCAGGGATTATACCGAGTGTCAGTTTAGCATAAAGTACAGAGGTAGAACAGGGTTTAGAAGATAAATTTGTATACTGTAGTAATTTTTGTATATTGCTTTGCTGTCTCTTCCAAGATTTACCATAACATGACTAAATTCTAATGATCTGCTTGGCTGGAAAACAGCTATTGTATGAAAAAATAAGTTTTCCAAAATGAAATTGACTGTGTACATCCTGTATTTTTTATTATAAGCTACATTTTTGTGAAACATTTTGATTCTATGCATGATTACCTTATATCATTAGAAAATAAACTTTTACCTTCATTTTTTACATACCACATTTAATGCAGTGATGTCCGATTGTAAATTGTCACATTTATAAATTGACTTTCTTACAAAATCTGTGATTATATACCTAAAACATATTCTGCAGAAAAGAGACATGCAGGGAACAGCTGTGTAGACTTGACTAGAAAAATGCTCATTTTCTATGATTTCTCTGTTCCAGTAATCAGCCTCACTCATGACCATGTATCAAGGAAACACAGACTTTCTTCTTTTAAATGTATGCCCTGCCTCTTTCTTGATTACCTGTGTTCACATCCTAAATCTGTATTGCTGTTTGGAAGCTGAGAATGACAGTTCCTGTAAAGTAAATGTAAAGACATATTCGTGCACATACAAAACAGGCAAGCTGGATTAGTTAAAGTTATATTTAGAACATGATGAAATAACATAGTGCAAAACAACTTGCATGAACAAATGTGTATCTTCCAAACGTGTTAAGGAAACAGTACAATAGAATGACATATTTAATGCCTGTGGAAGGAGTACTATATGATTTTCTTACTTCACTTTTTTTTTCCAGTTTGACAGCTATACCATCTCCAGCCATCCATTCAAAGTAATGGCCTATTCACTGCATCTTCATTTCCTTCATCAAAGTCTGGCATGTCTGTTGAGATGGAGCCTCCTAGTTCCTCAGTCAGAAGGTGATTTCCAGATTATTTAATATCCTTGCTTGCTCAGGGTGTGTGTGGGGGTGCTTCATGTTCATACCACTACCTCTTTGTATCCCCACATGTGGCATGCATTATCAGAATATGCTATGCATCTTCCATGTATATCCAGTAATATGTCCTGACTCATCCTATTCTTTCAATCCATCCTACATCCATTTGTTTACTTTTGTACATTTCAATTTACAAATTTAAAGGATGCTCACACATCAGACCAGCAGAAAAGTGAAACAGTCTTCTATGTAAAATAGAATTGCATTATCTGTTCATGGAACTTGGAGTTAGAATAAACATAGCAAAGTTTCCTTCTCCATAACATGTTCTAAAAAAGCCTTCATCACAGGAGACTGGTTTTACTCAACAGTGGAAAGCATTTTTTGTATTACCAAGCTGCAACCCTCACTTGTTCAGGTTTGGCATGTTCTAGATCTTATGGCGGCTATGAATAGCTGCAGTTATTTGAGGAAAGCTTCACATGTAACACTGGCTGTTGTGCCTCATGCCTCAGTGGTCACAAATCTTTCAAGCATTTTACTTTCTCCAAGGATGATGCCACAATATGAACAAAAGATGATTGACTTTAATAATTGGCTTAGTTTCTGGTGTGATTCCAAGGGGGTACAATATTTGTCAGCATGAAAGAGATGGTCAAACAGACCATGCTGCTTTGCCAGGGATGATCGGCACCTCTCTCCCCTCTAGGCTTTCGAATATTAGCTAAAACATTGTCTTCCCCCGTAGTGAGTTTTTTAGGCAATGCCAAAATGAAAGTACTTCTGACATAGCAAATCTAAACCAAGAAAATCTAAAGGTATTACTGCTCAATGCTAGGAGTCTAAACAAAAAAACTTCACTCCCTAGAAACTCTCTTTACCTTAGAGAATGCTGATGTCTGTGCAATCACTGAGACATGGTTTAAAGCCGCGAAGAGCACACCAACAGTGCAAGGTTATAATGCCTTCCACAAATTTAGGCCAGCTACTTCACAGGCAGGGATTAAAAGACTGTGGTGGTGGTGCTGGGGTAGCGTTGTCGCCTCACAGCAAGACGTTGTCCCATTCAATTCTCAGCTAAAGCTTCTTCTGTGTGGAGACATGCATGAATGGGCATACCTTCATTGAAGGTTGTGTGTTAGGGCTAGCAACTTGGCATGCAAAAATCTACTGTCAATCATTAGCGGACCGGAGATCCGCTGTGGCGACCCCTAACCAGGAAAAGCTGAAAGACACAACAACAACTTCACAGGCAGGGATTAAATGTGGAGGCGTCTCCGTTTACATCAAAAATAAATATACTTCAAGGCTGGTCAAACAGGACAATGCACTTGAGCTGCTCCATGTTCAAATCATCACACGTAAAATCCAATACCACTTCCTTGCAAGCTATAGGTCCCCCTCTATAACCCAGGAAAGCCATACTATGCATTTAAAAACAAACTCCCTGGACCAGATAATATACCAACCAGAGGTGCAAACATACTGGATCTGGTCCTCACTAATATGATAAACTGCTGCACACCCCCTACTACAATGCCTTCCCTGGTAAGGTCAGACCACAAAATGGTTTCCTTTGAAGTAAAAATAAAACCTGGACCCCCAACTAAACCTGGAATATTCAGGAACTATTTTAAGGCTAACCTCCTGCTATTAAGTGAGAACCTGGCAAAATTGTAAGCCCTCATAAACCCTGGGAACCCTTCTGCCTATGCAGAACTGTTCACAGAAACCCTGTACAAGCGTGTTAACAGCTGCATACAGGCAGCTGTACCCACCAGGAAGAAGTACAGAACTAACTCAAAAAACTAACCACCATGGTGGAATCACAAAATCAACTGGCTGTATAACAGGAGGAAGAACATCATGGCAAAAATTAGGAGGTACAGCACTCGGCAGGATAAAAGCACTCTCATCAAAATAAACAAACAACTCAGAGGACAAATAAAGTCTATCAAAGCCAAATTTGAGGTAAGTTTGGCCTCCCAGGCCAAGGACAACCACAAATAATTCTTTAGCTATGTCCACAACCTCATAGGCAGTGCACAATTGTGTGCAGAGCTCATTGTAAATGGAGCCACAGATACTGAGCCAGATGATAAAGCAAGCCTCCTGGCTGATAAATTCAGCTCCAACTTTACTCCTCTCTCTCTCTCTCAACCTTCCCTCAGGAAATATCATCAAATATAACTCCCCCCTACTATCACTATGGAGCAGATCCTTAATGCTCTCTCTAAGACCAAGAACACTGCATCAATGGGCCCAGACAATATCCCAGGATGCCTTCTAAATAGCATGAAACATGACCTCTCAGGACCTCTGGAATTACTGTTAACTGTAGCCTCAGATCAGGCTTCATGCCTCATGAATGGAGAAAGGCAACAGCCATCCCTCTGCACAAAGGTGGGCCATCTACAGACCCATAAGCCTCACTAGTCTTATATATAAAGCCATGTAAAGAATTATCATGGAGATGATCAACAGAGATATAGCAAACCTCCAGACACTGGACCCAACCCAGTTTGGCTTTGTCAAGGGCAGATCATGCCTACTCAACCTGGTGGACTTCTTTGAGAAGGTCACCAAAGCAATGGATGAGAGCAAAATCATTCACACTGCCTACCTTGACCTGGCCAAGGCATTTCACACAATACCCCACTTGGGCATTGTTGACAAATTCAAGAGGTTAGGTACAAACATGTATGTCTCCCAGTGGATAGCCAACTGGCTCACAGACAGGACCCAGGAAGTTAGAAATGGAGAGACCACCTCTACAAAGAGGCTGGTCACAAGTGGAGTCCCTCAGGGATCAGTTAAGCAATGCTTTACCCAGTGCAATGTAGTTGCCCATAGCTAAACAGCGCTTTACCCAGCACAATGTAGTTTCCCATAGCTAAATAGTGCTTTACCCAGCACAATCGGTTTGTGCGGTGGTGCGCACCATGCCAACCAGCGCACCGTCGGGCAACGTGGAGCAAAGTAGAGCAAAGTTGCTTAAACACAGCCACACCCACTAACCTGTCTGGACAGTAGTAAAATAAAAAGCAATGACAAGGTTTGAACCCAGGACACTGTGCACCATAATCAAAGTACTGAACCACTAAGCCACAACAGCTTAGGATAAACATCCACTGTTAATCTGTTAATATATATATATATATATATATATATATATATATATATATATATATATATATATTATATATATCAGGTCTGCAGTCAGCCAAGAATTTTCAAAAACGGCCAGTCACAAAAAAGTGCGGGAAATGCGGCATATTTAAGCTCCATAGGTGGGAATACACGCAATAACTGATTGTAGCTTCCATCTGCAGTTAGAATGTCTGGTGCTGGAGAGGGTACTCACTTTAGAGTGCAACACTGGGGCATCGAGGAGTCAAAATACATGGTTTGTCTCCTAGTCCATCGTCATGAGACTCGACTCCTGCAGGGCCAGTTCCAAGGGACGGAGTATAAGGCAGAGGCTTGGAACTGGTTGGCTCATGAACTCACCAGTGCCACAGGCATCCCTCGGCCTGGTGAGCAGGTCCATCACCACCATGCAGACCTGAAGAGACAGAAGCAGGACCTTCTGAACCAATGGATCCAGAAGGCCCATCATATGCATGATGCCCCACTACTAAGTAGGTAGCCATGGAATGCAGCATGTAAGACATGCTAATATAGTCTAAATAATGGATAGGTATGTCTCAATATCCCTTCATTTACTTCACAGCTGCAGGTGTCCGTGCTATGAATCAGCAAGCCTATGCAGATAGGCTGCTAAGGCTGCATCACCAGGCAGGTTAGTAATTATTCTGCATGTATTGTTTTATGATATATGTGAGGGAGCATGTAGCCCAATAATACAGCAATAAAATGCCCTGAATAAATCCTCTGCATGTACTGTTATATAACATAAGTCAGAGAGCCAGAAATAGAGTGTACTAACCCAGCAATAAAGGTAGAATAAGTCTGGAATACTATCTCTGCATGTACTGTCATAATATATAAGTGAGCAGGCCTGCAAAAGAGTGTTGTAACCTATCAATAAAGGCATAATATGTCCTGATTATGTCTTCCGTATGCACTGTAATATCAAATAAAGGAGAGAGCCTGTAGAAAAGAGTGTTCAGTGTAATTAATAAAGGTATAATACTTGGAGTGTGTCTGTGTCACTTACTTTGAAATGTTGTTGTACCCTTGCAATAAATAAATAGTATTGTTGTATTAGGTGCTGTCAACCCACAGTTGTGCAGTCCCATAAGAAGTGGATGAAGGAAGTGCCAGTAGCTGTGAAGCATATAACATTTATTCCCTGAATAAATCCTCTGCATGTACTGTTATATATCATAAGTCAGATAGCCAAGAATAGAGTGTAGTAACCCATTAATAAAGGTAAAATATGTCTGGAATACCATCTCTGCATGTACTGTCATATAAAGTAAGTGAGGGAGCCTGAAAAAGAGTGTTGTAATCTATAAATAAAGGTATAATATGTCCTGAATAGGTCTATTGTATGCACTGTAATATCAAATAAAGGAGAGAGCCTGTAGAAAATAGTTTAAATGTGAATAAGAAAGGTATAATACTTGGAGTGTGTCTGTGTCAGTTACTTAGAAATGTTGTTGTACCCTTGCATTAAATAAATAGTACTGTTGTATTAAGCGCTGTCAACCCACAGTTGTGCAGTCTCATATAAAGTGGATGAAGGAAGTGCCAGTAGCTGCGAAGCATGTAACAGTCCTCAACAGTTGTTAAATGGCTGACATGCATAGGTAAATCTGGCACACGAGTAGCTTGTCAAGGTGATCCCAAGAAATGTGAGTGTGCTACATGAAATGTAGGGTTCTGTAGAAAATCAAGTGAAAATGTCACGTGAACACATCCAGATGTGTAGATACATAAATATATAAATAAAATACAAGTATGTAGTAGTAACATCTGCATCTTGGACAATTACTATGTCAGATATAGGTCAGGTATATAATGAACTAGCCAAACCCATTACACAATCTAATGCATGTTGCCTAGTGTAATAATACATATAGGGTATATACACCTGCAGTCAATAGGAATGTAGTGTAGAGTTAAAGTACTAATAAGATGTTAATGGAGGTTTCTTTTTACACCCTACGCCATGTGCATAAACAATGCAATTCCACACCTCAATGAGTATGTCTAATCTCAAAACATTTGTTGGGACATATGTCCTATTGTTCTATAAAATCTGCATTTACTTTGATGCATGTACCCTGTTAAAACACCACAATCTTGGTGGCCTGTTGCCACCAATCATCCCTGCATGCTGTTGTAATGTCCACTGTCGTTCAATATATGCACGTGTTATGCTTGCTGTTCAACTGTTGTAACCCTGGTGTGTTGGGTTAATGGGAATATTACTGCATGCTGTTACAACTAATTTGGAATGATGTTGTCTATGTTGTAATTAAACACACCTAATCACAGAACGTACGGGAAGGCCGGTCCCAGCGGACCCACCTGTCCCTCCTCAGCTGGCGATTGCACCTGGCACCAGCAGGTCTGGTGCCCAGCCCGGGCTACCCTCCTCCATTGGTCCTGTGCCACCTTCGGTGGAAGCGCTGCAGGGGATGTGGCTCAGCCCCCCTGCAAGCACGGGCAGAGAAGGGCCACCTGTCACCCTCCGAAGGGTCCGGGTTGTGGTTTGTAAGGAGATCCAGCGTTTAGTCACTGATCCCCTACGCCAGCTCAAGGCGAGAGTGGCGCGACTCACGGGTGAGCCTGATATAATTAACATCGGTGGGGATCTCAGTCCCACTGTTACCATCTGTGGGCTCATGGGCTTGTGATTTCCAAACATCCATCCCCATCAATTGTGTTCACCCACCCCATGTGTCATACTCCGCCCCTGTATGCATCTTGTTTGTCTTGTCTGTTTACCTCCCCAACCTACCTCCCCAAATATACCTACTTCCTCTACCTCACTTTCCACTCTCACCTGAAAAAAAAAAAAAAAGGGCAATCTGTACCCACAAAAAAATTATGCCCCATACATAGCTGCCCATTTTGCAAACATGTCCACTGGACATGTAAACTGATAATTATAATTGGCAGTAAAACATACTTCATTGTCCCCACCCCTCTCTCAGGGGTGGAAGGTTTAAAATTTCACTCCAAATTTGCAACATATGCACAGCTGTTGCTGTTAAAGAAATGGGCAGCTATGGACCTTCCCTACACCCGTCTTGCACATCCCAAGCTTGTTTCCCTACTGTCTTTCCCTCTTTGTGCCCCCTTTTTCACCACTTTCCTATCTCCCCATTTTCTTTTCTTTCAAAGAAATTAGAGTGGGGGTTAGCAGGAGTAAGCACTTTTAAGCAGTAGTAAGTGGGTTTAAGCGGGTGTGTGCATGTGTGCGCTTAGCTAAGCATCACGCAAACCTGCTTACAACTGCTTAAAAGTGCCTTAGTCACTCTATGTCAGGGCCCTTGTTCTGCTCAGTAGCAAAATAAAATACCTCTGTCAGTCTCGAACCCCAGACCTTGGACACATTAGACTGCATGAAGTACCACTAAGCCACAACAGATATACAATAACTTGGTGCTGCAAAAAAATATACCATGCATTACAATGAGTGAATGTAAAGGTAAAATAGGAAGGCCATAACACAAAGCTTGTTCTGTTCATCTTTACCAGAAATTGTTGTGGAATTGCATTACATGAGTGTGATGTGAGAAGCAGCTATTCAGGCAGCAAATAATGTTACAGAGGCACTTTACAACCCCCACACAGTATCATGGCAGGACAAACACTGGCATATCTGGGTAGGGCAGAGCCCATACCTCCTAAATGTGACAACTTTCCAGTGATGTCCCTGATTGTGAAACATATTTTAGCTGTGTCCCTCCGAATCACTCAGAAAAGTACTGACATCAGTCAGAAAGGTGGGCTATTACACAATGAATACTGGCAATAATAACAGTAGACACCGTTTGTACTTCATGAAAGGAGTACTAATCCATATGCACTGCTTCACTGAAGTCTACACCTACTGTCCCTATTATGTGTAAGGTGTACATCACTTTCAACTACCTATCCCTGACTCCATGCAAAGATGTATCTGAGTGTTCCATAGGCCTGACAGAGGCACAAACATACAGGCATATAAGCTATACTGCTGTCACACACTCTGAAAATAGCTTTGGTAGGACCTCCACAAGCATACCCTTATGTAGGATTACAACACAGAAATACCAAAGGATGTAGCCATGTACTGGTAGCAACTGACTGTAACAATGCCATTGTACCAGTCCTGAAAACACCCGTGAGTTGCACAGACAAAGAATGACAGTGTAACCTCTGACTACCATCTGGATAGGTTCACAGTTAGGAACTATGCAGACAGACCACCCGCCTTGATAAACTGACAGGTACACACCAATCCTGTAAGTCCAGTAAGATAATATTCACACATTAATACATAATGCTCTCTGTATGTAAGCATCCCCCCACAATTAAAAGATACTTCTGTCTTTAGGGTCTACCAAGTGTGTACGTAGGCATACTCAGTACTGGAATTGTCCAGTTGTCTTGCAAACCCTGTGCTAATGTCAACAATAAAAAACATAAACCCTGCAGAAGTGAGTACATTAATATTCACAGTATAACAGTTCACAAACAGTTCATGTGCCAAAAGAATACATCTCAACTAAATCTGTATGGCAGTTAATTATATGAGTAGAAAAGAAACTACATAGTCACATAAATGTGTGTAAGCATTTGTAGTGGTGAGTAAAACTCTACACGGGCAGCTCTGTACTGGAAGTGGCAACAGTCAGGTCTGAGTACAACATGTACATCATTGTCTACACCTCTAGCTTCATTTATAAGACGTATACCAACCTTCTGACTTACACAACAGTGTCCACAGCAAACAAGCATAGGCCCCACTCTGGAAATCTGAAAGGGCTACGCCTACATACCTTAGCAATTTATAGCATTGGGTTGCTCTGACAGTGAGTACTGCAATTACCACTCAGCAGGCTGTATGCATTTACCAAATGCTGGGCAACAATTGGTGCAGAGGGTATCACATGCACAGCTACCTATAAAAGCAGATTGTACTTGCTATCCCCACATGCTATCTTTACATTGCATGTGTAAGCAACTGAACAGCTCCTGCAGACAGTAGCATGTAAGAAAATACTTTATAATTAGATAACAAATATATATATACCTAATTAAAACTAAAGTTATTAATTAAGAAAAAAAATTAATAAGCAAAACTAAACATAAGTAAGTATCTTTACTTAATAAAAAAAAACTGTCAAAGCATACACAGATGGACCTGAAAGGGACATACAGGTATGTAACAGTTTGTAGTTACTGGCAAGCAGTAGATGTTTATGAATAGTACTGTACATCCTCTGAAACATGCATATGTGGCAGCAGTAGGTATGTATGCACTGATGCCATGCATAACTACTGCCATGGATAAATTGGTATGTAGCTGTGTGCAGTGGGACATAACTGTGACATATGTAGCTCAGCATTACATGTCAAACATCTGAACATGTTATCTATGGTCTGTACAGTACTGCATTTAATGGCAGTTTGGGGGAGTAGTGCAAACACCTATATAAACTTGGATGTCACAGAGTAAGACATGCATGATAGTCACATAATGTGTAGCTTAGCATTGGCAACTGCTGTAGCAGGTTAGTATAGTAATGTATCATTTGCAGCTATATATACCCTTGTACTATTACTGTATGCACACATGTGACAACTGTCCATGTTGTAGCAAGGCCCAACAGGTCATCCGTAAGGTGTACGGACTTACAACAGTGTGGACCATGTGATTGTATGATACACACATATGGTGAGATACATATGTGTCTGATTTACTAGCATCTGAACATGTGCATAGAGCAAGGGACATACTGCAACTGTTTGTGAAGGGCGGACATTTATATGTTGGTGCAGGTTGTTATGTGCATATTTATATGTAGGTTGTAGTGTGTGTCAAACAAGACAGCATACAGTGCTGGCATATGACATGTGTTGTTCAAACGCCGTGGGTATGATTTGTTAGGTTTTTAGTCTTCCAGATAGGGCGTCCTGCTTAAGATACATGGGCTGAGAATACCTTCCATGCATTCTGCACAAGACTGTGCAATATCATTACATAACTGTATCCCTCTCAACCTTTGCATAATTGATATTCCCACCATGAAAGGTGGACTGTATATGTGCCGATATGCATATCTATGTGTACACCACTGGATGTTCATATGTATGCTCCAGCTCAATGTTGTACATGTATTGCCATCCCTTTTGTTTAAAGCCCTGTACCCATGAACTACCACATAGGTGGTAGTCTACTCAACACCAAAGGTGTGATAAGAGACTATGGGACACAGGTAGACAGTAGTTTCCCTCATGATAATCACAGTGCCACACTAGTCATGTAAACTGAGTATAGTCCACATGTCGTCAGTAAAGGTGTGTCATCCATGGAAACAGAGGTCAGTGTTCCACTCTACTCATCAGTCATAACACCCATCATAGAGTACAATGGCCCTGTTGGTATGCACCTCAGAAGACATCCACAGCAACTGTACATGCCAGACACATACCTCACAAAGAGTATTACTGGACTCAAACAGATGCCCTATGCTGACTGTCTTACAAAACCACAGCTACACTGTGTCACATATCGCCTAACCAGAGGCTACCTCTGCCTAACATACAAAGCTAGGCCAAACCCACAGGTGTTGGACATGCTCCATGTAAACAGATGGAACTCCATACAAGCAACACACTGTACTGATCTAAACCTTGCAAAGTCAAAAAGCAGAACATGTTTGAGTGGCACATTATCATCCCAGACACATGCCATACTCTGGAACCAACTACCTATCAACAGCAAATGAAGGTCCTCATTAGCAGTTGCCATGAATAATCATGATGATTGGATGTGAGATAGGAAACACAACCCGGTAATCACCTCTGTGGCTCTGCATGACAGGGGCACATGAACCTACATTACATGGGTGTTGCAGGGCAGGGTACCATATGGCTAGGCTTCCATAGGCCCTATGGCTAATAGCCTATCAGCTACCTAGGACCCAATACACACACCCATGTACCTGTTGCATCACCATGCTATGTGAGGTTGACTGGGTGTGATGGAGAATGTGTAGGCGAATGTGTCAAAGATGTGTATATGTGTGATAGCCTAGTTGGAAACTGTGTATACCATGGTATGTAGTGTTGTAGCTCTAATCCCATCAACAGGTATGCATGCTATTGCTAGGTAGGAAAAGCAGTATGGCATACGGTGTGACGTAGTCCCATGGTGTCGACTGGAGTGTGCCATTGTAGGCTAAAGCAGTACATGTATGCTTATTGATTGTTAACACTAGTGAATACAAATCACATATGAACTGTAGTACTACCTGAAGCTGTAGGCCTCAACAGCACAGTATGGTTTATATTCACATAGCTTGGTAACACTGTTTTGTTTGTTACCTGTAGTCCTCACACATTACATACCTCAGGCATGAGGTTTTGTAGGTGCTGACACACAGTACTGTATGGTACACAGGTAAATGTAATCTGGGTTGCCATACCTTTGTGTCTTGTAGGTATGTCTGATGTGTGTGTGGGTATGCCTGTAACATGGCCTCGGTGGTATGTGTGTCACAGGATATAAGTGCGTATCTAGCAACATGTATAGTGCAGTACAGCAGTATGCCACCTATAGTGATGAATGTGTACATATGTTACTGAGGGGTTTGCCATCAACAAGTAGTGTGGTGTACTGGTAGTACTGTAACCGTACTGTACATTCATTTCAATGGATGACAAATGTCTGTATGCATTAGCATCATATACACCTCCTTTGGCTATGTGGTGCATTGTATCACATACAATGTGTCATGTACTGTTGTATAGTCTTACATACTGGTTCCACTTTGTTGCTGTGCAGAACATGGTTTGGTATATAGTATGTGCCAGGCACTGTCAGGCAGTTGTGGGCTGAGCAGTCATATGTGGTATTAAAAGGGTGTATCTACTGACAGCCAATAGGTTGCTATATATGGCATTTCACTGATGTCTGTACTTTAGAATGTTGAGTGTGCCACATGACTTGCTCACAATTACTGTTTCATTGTCTTTCAGGGAAATGTCTCACAACAGGAAACCCACATATTCCCCTGAGGAGGAGGAAGTAATATCAGACGCCTTCATACACCATTACAACCTGCTGTTCTCCAGAACCTGCCAGGACCAGCATGGGCACACTGCACTGTGGCAGGATGTTGTCCATCGGGTGAATGATGTGGGCATGCATAACCGGACTTATGAGCAGGTACGCCATCACTGCAGTGATTTAATCAGACATGTCCGGCAGCATGCTTCCGATGTCCACAGACAACAGCTTGCCACAGGTGGTGGTGCCGCAACACCCCCCCCTCACCAGACTAGAAGAGCTGCTCCTCACCGTGGTGGCTCCTGGCCAACCAGTGCAACACACCTGTGTCATCATGGAGGCCGGAGTCACCCAGCACGGCAATACAGAGCGTGCAGGTAAGATGGCATATCTGTAGACCACTGTTATCTCAAGTGTTATAACATGCATTTATCAGATGTGTACTGTGTATGCAGAATATGTAGAGCCTAGTGTCATGCAATACTGATAATTCGGGACATTATCTGTATGCCTGTGACTGTCACCTCATGTACTACTGTAAAATTGCAAACTCACAGCAGCAATGCCATAGTTGCTGACACTGACAAACTGTCTCATATCCTTGCAGGTCCCTCTGGTGTGATAGCAAGACAGCAGACCCATGCTGGTGAGTGGGCTACAGTTAATATAGCATATAACATGTGCATGTCATAGGAGAGTTGTAGGCCATATACACATGTTAAACACCTACACATAGTGCATGCTCTGCATGTTCTCTGTGGGACTATGCACATCCCAGTAACATGAGTAGCTGACTCAAACACATGCAATATACAGAGCATCCCAAACAATTGGGGTACACTGTAGTGGATATTGTATAGGCAGAGTCAATACACATGCACACAACATACACCACTTTGTCATATGCAGTATGTGTTAATATGATACACATGGGGTATGTAGACACCTGCTGTAAGGTCATACTCCAGTATCCCATATGTCATCAACACAGCACACATACTATACCTGGGAGTAGAGGCCTATCATGGGGCGGTGTGACACGCATCAACACACAACACAGTCATGTTAGGCAATGCTCCCTATTGAACACCTGACATACCCATGCAACAACTGTCTGTGAAATGTTAAATGTAGTCTAAGTAGTGCAGGTCAGGTGCAGCAAGATATTTGCCAGTGTGACATACATTAGTGGCCTTGAGTGACCACATGATGCTACCTGATGATGGCTCATGGTACTATATTACATCCAGTTACAGTACCTACAGTACTACACATAGCATTCATTGTTATACACCTGACAGTTGTGTGCATCCGGCCATTGTATGTATACTTATGAGTGATGGTGCACAGGACATTGGGAAGCGTTTCAGACTTGCAGTGCAATGTTGTGTCCATGTACACATTGTTTTCCAGGGTGAGGCCAATCATTGAACAACACACATGCATCAACGTCATGTATACTGTTATCAACAAGGACTCTCTACACTCGCACTGCATGCTGTTGAGCAACACACATCCTGCATGCTGACACGTGTGATAGGACTCTTTGGCTTGTGATACTGTACTCCACCATCAACCACTAATGAATATGTTCCATATTGCTGTTGGTGTGTGTGTGTGTGTGTGTGTGTGTGTGTGTGTGTGTGTGTGTGTCAACTTGACTGAGTAGTGTATTTGTGTGCATGTGTTCATGTGTTCATGTGTGCATGTGTGCGAACATCCTGTACAGATGGTAAAGTGTGCTTTCTGTCTCCCTCTCACGGATGCTAAGGTATTGTTGGATGGGTGCAGCAGGGAACCTGAGGTCACTGCCACAAATAGTGAACATGATGATACATGTGTTGTGGCACAGGCAGGTTTGACAGGATCCATTGGTCCGCCAATCGACAGTACACAGCTTTCCACCCCATCTATGCGCACATACATACTGCCAATACATCCCTCAACACCAATGGCCTTAGGTGAGGAACAGCATATGGTAGGCATTGACCAGGACAGTGTGGTATCTATGGCACATGCAACCCTACACAGCAGCCATGCCCAGACACCCGGAACAGTACCACATAGGCATATGTCCAGGGGTTCTCATGGGAGCACCGCTGGTCCTAATGCCCCTGGCAGATGTGCCCGCACAGGTCTCACAACCTCAGGTATGTTCCGGGCTGTGATGCAAGCACAGGCACATATGGAACGGTACACCAGGCAGGGACTAAGGGCGCAGAGGGCTCATAACACTGCGATCAATGACAGTATCCGTGACCTTGCCGGTGCCATCCGTAATTACACCGATGTCATTGATAGACGTTGGGGGGAGACACTAGATGTCCTCTGCAATGTAATGTCCATGTGCCAGGACAGTGCAGGACAGCTGGGATGTCGATGTGCCAGCAACATCATCAACTGGCAGTCGTCGCGGATGACACACAAGTGCCAGCCACTCCCGTAGTGGCAGTACTAGCCCCAGCAATGTTGTGGCTGGGCTGTTGGTAGACTGTCCGGGATGACCATGTGCACGTGGCTCTGGCCAGTCCCAGCAGGGACATGGGTCCAGTCAACATCCCTCTACCTCTGACAATAGTACTCAGTCTGGCTTAGTACCGGATACTGTCCGTGTCACCCCTGCCAGGCAAAGATACTGTGTCCATGGCCGGAGACAGAGATCTGTACAGCCTGGCAGGTACAGTCTGTGGCTGTCCCACAACATCCCGTATTTGGCAGCCACAAGGGGGTACTGTGTGCATGCAGACACACACACACATACTACCAACATCTAGGGCTAACACATACACACACACACATTACATCAACACTGACCCATACTGTACTGTTGTCCCTCACACACACACACACACACACACACACACACACACACACACACACACACACACACACACACACACACACACACACGTCGATTGCATGGGTCATTGTTGGGCTATGGAAAAACAATAACACACCCTGTGCGTATGATGAAACTGTGCCACCTCCTGTCATCTGTGTCATTGATGCAGGAACAGGATAACATGGTGCTGATGCACAGGGTAACCTAATAGCAGTGTAGCAATGTTAGCATGTTGTCAACAGTAAAGTGTAATGATATCCTTGTAGGTATATCTGAGCAGGCATGATGCATCAAAGCAATGATTATCAATGTAGTATTGTTTACACCAGTGTTAATTCCAAACATGGATTGTCCGCACATGTGCCAGTTGGCTGATGTGTGTGGTACTGGCAGCATGTGTCGGTGAGTGGACGTTACGTGTGTGATGTGTGCATTTCAGATTTCAAGGTGTACATTTGTGAACATGGTGGAGGTGCACTATTTGCATGTACATGCATGGTGGGCACATGGGAAGGGTGACATGCTCTGTATTACACAGTGTTAACACTTCATATTTCTTATTGGTGTCCAGTATGCATTTTACTACACATATGTCACAACTTGGGTACACATGTGTGCATGACATGGTATGACACTATGCTGTGGGTGATACTGTTAATATTGGTCATTGGTTAGCATTCTGGTAGTGTACATAACCTCAATAGCCTGATTTTAACCAATCGTTAGATGATGTCTTGACAACTGACACACAGCTGTAGGATACACAGTAGCATTTGAATCATTCTGGTACTGTACTATACCAGTTACCAGTGGTATTGACCACCACACATTCCCGTGGCCACTCCTGTTTGGCATGTGGCTGTCCTAGCAGATATACTAGGGATATGTCCGTCCACATCTGGTAATGCATACAGTGGCCTACAATGCATTCCCCTGATTAGACACTTATCCTCCACAAGGGTGACAGATACCTGTTGAAAAACCCGTGCTGTGAAGCTATGAGCCAACTATAGCATAGTCATCCACATTTACTACACATAGTATCCTGACAGTACCACATTGGTAGTAGCCCACAACATGTAGCAGGGGTACTGATGTGTACATACAGCCACATGTGATGTCATCTGTCCTTTGATATTCACATTCCCAAAGGTATGCTGATGTCCCTCAATGCATCACATAAGCAATAAGGGGTCTGTATGCATATCCACGGAGTTGTTGTACACCTATAATGAATGGCCATTACTGACAGACTGTGTTGTGTTTGAGCATGTCTGAAATATGCCCCAGGCATACACCCTCACTCACACTATTCTATCAACTGTCATGTGTGTGTGTGACACACATGACCTAGGGCACAGATCACTACAGTGGCTGGACGTGTCACATACATACATATGTGAACTACGGTCCGAGAAGCAGCAGCAACAATTGTCAATGGTAACAGATGTAGTCACGTTAAAAGCAGGCTTCACACCTATGAAGTGATTGAGGTCACATGTACATATATGTCTTGGCCACACAGTTACCAATTTAGGTCACATGTACATATGTGTATTTGCCACACAGATACCTGAAGTGTGCAATGCACATACTGTTGTTTTACTGATATGTCATACAGTAGTAAAAGCAAAACCCACAACATATTGATCAACAGTGTCACGCACACACATTCAGCAATTGCAGGATTCAAACCCCTACCTACCTATGTTATGATACTAGAGAGATATGCATTACCACGACGTGCTATATGCTTTACTGGGAGTTTTCATTTCCACTGCTGTATTTGTGGGATACTGACATCATCAAACCGGCCAAAGGGGAATTCACCTCTTTTAATGTGTTTTCACAGTCTACAAAAAGGCCACTCCTCTCATAGGAAATAACACACACTCAGCAATTGCAAGATTCAAACCCCTACCTAACTATGTTATGATACTAGAGAGAAACGCATTACCACGACGCGTTATATACTTCCACTGCTGTATTTGTGGGATACTGACATCATCAGACTTGGCAAAGAGGAATTCACCTTTTCTAATGTGTTTTCACAGTCTACAAAAAGGCCACTCCTCTCAAAGGAAATCACACACCCACATACACACTCAGCATTTGCAGGATCCAAACCCCTACCTACCTACCTACCTATGTTATAACACTAGGGAGATACGCATTAACATGACATGCTATATGCTTTACTGGGAGCTTTCATTTCCACTGCTGTATTTGTGGGATACTGACATCATCAGACTTGCCAAAGTGGAATTCACCTCTTTTAATGTGTTTTCCCAGTCTCCAAAAAAGGCACTCCTCTCAAAGGAAATCACACACACACAGCATTTGTAGGATTCAAACTCCTACCTAACTATGTTGTGATACTAGAGAGTTACACATTAACACAATGTGCTACATAATTTACTGGGTGGCTTCCATTCTCCTGCTATATTTGTAGGATGCTGACATCATCAGACTGGACATGGTAATGTGTGTGCACTTTGTTTTATGCAATCCCAGGAATGAACCATGTGGGTCAGCAGGTGTGAACAACTTGAACAGGACTCCACAATTCTTAGCTTGTGTGATCTGTGGACAAATTGCCATTCCTTCATATGACAATATATACTTATGCGCAGATTGCTGGTTTTGTGGATACGACATGTGTCTGTGATGTTGATAAAGGGCTATTCAAAGTCTATGTGGGACATGTGTAGCTCCTTTCAGTGATGTATGTCCTGGGTGGCTGCCTTGAAAACAGTCTAGCAGGTTTGGGAAACATGATCTGCCCATTAACATACCACAGTTGGTTGGGTTGTGTGTTTGTCGGATTCCAATAGCTCTGTTTCTGACTGCAGTCATGATGGACTCCATGGCCTAGCAGTTCAGACTTCATAGGCTTATAGGACTATAGTTCCCATGGTCTGTTGTGCACCAACACTTGTGGGGTGTGCCATATGTTGCTGTAACACATTCAACAGTGTAAAATCCTGTAGAGAGGGTGAGGCTCAACAGACTGTTCAGGTGCAGGGTCTGTTTGTTGTGTAGTTCACTTATGACACATATGGGGAAACAATGTTATCCAAGTGATGCCATTCATTTGGCTTTGGGAGGAGCTGTTTACCCAATCTACATGTGGTATCTCCTGGTATGATGATAGGGCCTTTTGTCAGTGGGAGGTGGGTATGTATGTATGGGCCTGTCTGACAGGATGATGGCATTGTCAGTCAGGTACAGTTGACCCTGACTCAGGACATATATGAGTGTACATTGCTATTTCTGACATAGCTGAAGGAGGTGTCATGGTTCTGTCTGTACTCCTTTGCAGAAAATCTTTCCAAAACACCGACAAACCTGTCCACTAAACCCCTGTTATACTCTTTTACACACTTAACACACTACTGATCCTTTGTGACCAGTCAACAGAGTATGTCATCATAATATCCTGGCATGTCCAAAGGTCGGTTTTGTGTGTACTCTCCAGTCAAGCTGGTGCATATTGGAATTTTGATGCAATGTTACAACTGCCTTATGTACACAGACAACCATGTCCTCCTCCCAACAAACTCAGATATATGTGAGAGATGCAACTGTATAAACAAACAGGAGGCTGAGCTGTCTCAACCCGTGACTGGCACAGTCTATCAGGTGGCGAAGGTAACCACACACACCACAAATCCAGTCTCACATAGACCTATGACGACAGCAAACCAACTACATTACCACACAAAAACATACTCGGAGACTCTAAATATACTCTGCCTAAGCAGCAGAGACATCCAAAGCAGACACCCAAACAACTGCTAACCCACAACTATACCCACATATCACATAGTTCACAAAGTCAGTGTGCCACACAGTCACTGCCCTTAGGGCTAAACAACACATCTAATACACTTGTAATAGGTGACTCTTATTATCAGACACACTGACACACCAGGCTGAACAAGAAGGTCACTTTGAGCTGTCTGTCGGGTGCCAGGATCTGCCACATAACACATGCACTCAGGTCACTCCAAAGCAAGTACAAATATGGCTCCATCATTGTCCATGCTGGTGTGTAAATCCTCAGACTTTCCTCCCTGGACTACATGACAAGAGACATAGAAGAGCTCTCTGATCATGTAGCCCAGGCCAGTATGACCCGGACCTTGCGTAGTATCTTACCCTCACCAAGAATGATGTCACAGTATACAGACAAACTGATCACTTTTAACAATTGGCTAACATATTGGTGTAATTCAAAAGGGATCTAGTGTCTGTCAGCCTAGGATGACATGCTCGACATGCTTCGCTATGCACCTGTCACCTCTAGGCTTTCAAATACTGGCTAAGGCTCTTCCCACCCCCATAGTGGCTGTTTTAAGCGAGGCTCAGAAGACAAAACCACCTCCATAGACATTACAAGGTAAAAGAAACTGAGGGTAATGCTGCTCAACAACAGATGTCTAACCCTCAGAATGCACGCACTCAGGACTCTCCTCAGTATGGAGACTATTGATATCTGTGCAGTAACAGACACCTGGTTCAGGCTCCCAAAAGCACACCAGCACTACCAGGTTTTACTTCATACCATGCTTTTCAGACACAAGACTCGGACTGACCAACAAAAATAGGGGGAGTATCCATATATAGCAAACATACACACACCTCCAGGTTAGTAGCACTGCACAAAGCATCGGAGAACGTACATGTGCAACTAACAGTGGCACAAACTGCATTTCAGTTTGTAGACTGCTACAGACCACACTCCTGAACTCAGGAACAACACTCGATATTCCTGGGAACACTGGAGAATATGAAGGTCTCTCCAAACACCATTATATTGGGTGACTTCAAATACACAAACATTGACTGGGAATACTACTCAAGCACCAACACCCTCGCACAACAGTTGCTAGGATTTATAGACTCAAATGCTATGGCACAACTGGTCACCACAACCACAAGAGGGTAAAACATGTGGGACATGATCATCACCAACATGGGGACTCTATGTTCCACACCAGAGGTATACCCCTCATTGTTAAGGTCAGACCATACATTTATCTCACTGGACATGCATATCCCATCCACACCCCCATCCTAGGTGATCTCAGTGAACTACTTCTCATAAGCAAACGCCACACTTTTACAAACCGAGGTGGTATCTGTCAAAGACCCTGGGACAGTGGTAATTACGGCTCAGACCACTGAATCCTTTACAAATGCATTCTATAGACACCTACTGGAATGCATGGATTGTGCTATCCCAGATAACTACAAGACTCACTCCTCCAAAGGCAGGGGACCTGTCTGGTGGACCACGGCCATTAATAAGCTACACAACGACAGGAGGAGGCTACTACATGATTGAGCACAATCACAAAAAGGGAAGGCATCTCTGATCAGTACTAGGAAAAAGCTACGATCACTTGTTGATTCATCTAAGGGCCGCTTCTAACGGACACTTGCAACAGACACTAAGGACAATCACAAGGCCTTCTTTAGTTATGTCAGGAACCTGGGTGGGTACTCCCAGATATGCTGTGAGTTACTGCATAATGACAAAACATACACTGAACCCACTGACATTGCCAACATCCTGGCAAACAGGTTCAGTGGAAATGTTTCCCCCCATCCCCTCTAAAGTGCAAATGTCCATCCCAACAGGGTGTAGCCTCCCTGACATCACAAATGAACAGGTGAGTGCTGCCCTCTCCATAGCAGACAACACAGCATCAATGGGGCCAGACGGTGTCCCGGCCTGCATCTTACACGAGATTTATGACGAACTTAACACTCACATTAAGTCACTGTTCAATATCAGAGTTACTACAGGATATGTACTCAAGGAATGGCATACAGCAACAGTGTTCCTGCTCCACAGAGGTGGTGCCACAAGGGACCCTGGACAATATTGCACTATAAGCCTAACTAGCCTGGTCTGCAAAGCTATGGAGCGTATCGTCATGGAACCCATACACATAGACATCGGGAACCGACAGACACTGGATCCTACACAATTCAGCTTTGTTGTGGGCAGATCTTGCCTCTTGAACCTGTTTGACGTCTTTAAACAGTTACCGGGTCCGTAGAGATAGAGAAGGTTGTCCACACAGCCTACCTGGAGCTCGCAAAACAGTTCAACACAATACCCCACTAGGGCATTATACATAAGCTCACCGGCTTCAATATTGACACATATGTCACAAGATGGATTGCCAACTGGATCATGGATAGCACCCACATGGTCAGTATTGCAGGTGCCATGTCTGACTATACACCAGTTACATGTGGCATCCCACAGGGCTCACTCCTGGGATCTCTCTTGTTCAGTATATATTTCTCAGACTTACAGGCTAACACAGGAGGAATATGGCTGACCATCTTCGCAGATGACTGCAAACTGTGTGCCGTAATCAACTCTCCAGCTGGCACAAGCATCCTCAAAAAGGGTCTCACAGAGATGGATAACTGGTGCCAGAGCCATGGTCTATAGCTACTTGCCATTAGATGCATAGTCATCCCCTATGGTAATAACAACGTGCCCACACATTACCACATAGGTGATAATACATCATGTACGGTGGGTGTTATTAGGGATGAGTAGTTAGTACTCTCACCTTTGACAATCACATTGCCAATGTTGTTAGACAGACCTTCTATATAGTCCACCTTATCCCATAAGGTTTCACATTTAGATCAAGTGGGGCCATTGTGCCCTTATACTCATCAGGCCCATGCTTGGATACAATGCCCCATTTCGGATGTACCTTACCCGACACCTGCAGCAACTGTAATGTCCACAAAAGTACCTAACCAAGTAGATCTAGGGACTCACACAGATGGTCTGTGCAGTTTGGCTATGGTAACCCCAGCGCTACTCAGTCGCTTACTGCCTACTCAGATGCGATCTGTGCCTGTTGTTTAAAGCCATGTCCATCACAGAATTAATGGACAGGCTCCACCTCAGGATATCAAAGTCCCTTACAGCTACACGCTCCAGGGATGGAAACATCAGCACTGATATTAACAGGACATGCTGGAGGGGCAGATTCCCATCCCAGAGGCTCCACTCACTCTGGAATGAGATCCCAGTCCCACATACACAGAGACCCCCACTGACCACCTACAGGTGACATCTTGACAAGTGGATGGGTGATCGTATGTTTAGCCCTGGGATATGTTCTGGGTCCCTGCTAGACAGAGGCACAATAAAATAAACATAAGTGGGCTATCTTGTGTGACCTACTATTCACAGGCACAGTCTACTAATCTAACAGGGTTGTGAAAGCCAAGCACACTCTGGCTAGGCTTATACATGCCCTAGGGCAGATAGCTTAGTATCAACCTCTGAACCTATGATAATGTTCGGGATGCACATTGTTCATTGATGATACTGATTGCAGGTTTTGTTTCTTCTTTGCTTTCCCACTTTCTATGAACAACCTAAGTATCTGCATAACATATTTGATTATGACAGGGTTCCACTATATTATATATGTGCCTGTTGTCATATAACTGCGTGCACAAGGCGGATTGGTGAATAGTGCGAGGTTCCTGGGTTAACACATGCAACTGCCAGATATGTGTGGCCCACTGCTGTACTCAGACATGGCCTAAGTGTGTGAGCATGCCCAGTTCGGCCTTTCAGTGTTTTGTTGACTGACATTTGTCTCATTTATTCAGGTGTGTGAGCATGCCCAGTGTGACCTTGCAGTATGTTGCTGTCTGAGATCCACTACATTTGTTGATGTGTGTGAACATTACCAATATTAACATTTATACTATATGTGTGTTGAAAATCAGGTTCTATTCTTACTGCAGGCCTCACCTTTGTGTCTTAACTTGACAGGGATTATGCTATGCCTGCAAGGTTTCCATGAGATACTTTGCATAGACTTATCAACATTTCTTCATACAAGTTTACCACTGACATACTGTCATGGTTTAGTGGTTCTGTACTATGACTATAGTGCACAGTATCCTGGGTTCAAGGACTGTCACTGCTTCATATTTTCATACTGGGCAGAACAGACTGCTTCAGGAACAGTGAAGCAGATATGACCATGTTTACCTGCTTTTGCTGAACTATGCCCGACTTTGACCTAACTTGCACAACATTGCTCAATGTTAACCAACATTGCTGAACGGTGCCCAATATTGCTCAACATTGTCTGAAGTTGTGCTACTTAGTGTGTGCTATTTTGTTTACATATACTAAATAGTGGTAAGAGCTGTTTAGCACTGCTTTATATTGCTTAACACATGGCAATCATGCCTTAGGTCATGCTGCAGGCCTGCCTTTGTCAGATGCACATTTTACACTCCCTATACATGTTTGTTAACAGGTAGTGTCAAGTTGTGCATCCCTTTTACTCTATGTGCGAGTCGGAGAGAGGTATAATTTCCAGGGTTCCCACTGAGCCAGTGTATATGCAATGCATTGCCTCTTTGCCAAGGCCAAAGCATACTGGGCATGCCTCCTTTTGCCTACTGGGGCAAGCTCAGGTTGTTCCTCCTCTGAGTCACGCTCTGCCTGTGATGGCCTTGGCAATGGTGGGGGGGCTGTTTGGCCCGGCCCTATGCTGCTCCTGTTGCAGCTGTTTTTGCAGGATCATATTATGTAGCATAGCACATACTATGACTATTTGAGTACATGTAGTTGGCGAGTACTGCAAGGCTCCACCAGATGTGCCCAGGCACCGGAACCATGACTTGAGCAGCCCAAACACACGCTCGATTACATTTCATGTTTGTGCGTGTGCCTCATTATGGCAATCCTGTTCAGGTGTGTGTGCATTTCTGATGGGTGTCATCAGCCACGGCTCGAGTGCATATACAGCATCCCCCACTAGGTGACCATGTGGGATGTCCCCATTGGCAAATGTCTGGTACAACTGTGTCAGATGCCAGATATGGGAGTCATGGTAGCTTCCAGGGCAGCCAGCACACACATTCATTATTATGCCCTGGGCATCACACACGACCGGGCAGTTGATGGAGAGGAAACCCTTGCGGTTATAGTAGACCCTACCCCACTCACCAGCTGGTGCTTTGATGCGAATGTGCGTGCAGTCTATTGCACCCACTACCTCAGGGTATTCTGCTATTTGCTGGAAGAGACACATATTGCTAGCCAATAACTCACAGGAATTGGAGAAATATACATGATCGCCGACATGTGCTGACATGGCATTCAGGAACTGGTGCAGTACCCTGGATGCTGATGCCTGTGAAATCCCCATCATATCACCAGTTGGTCTCTGGAAGGTACCTGTTGCTAGTATTCTTAGGCCAACACATACCTTGGTTTCCACTGGGATGGGTTCCCCTCTGTTGGTTCTGTGTGTGAGGCGTGGCCTGCACAGCTCAACAATTTGCTGCATGAGGTCTCTGTCCACTCTATAGCGCTCCACTAGCTCCAGCTCATGTAGCCCCTGGTAAGTTACCCTGGGCCTGTACACTCTTCTCCATCTCCTCATTGTGGGCTGCTCAGCAGCATTCGCATTGTCAACACCCTCAGCATGTTGCATATGTCACTTTACAACAACAATGGCAGCCCCTAACATTTCTTTGTCTCAGTAAAGCTTTTTCAGTTTTCACTTCTATTAGCTTACTGCAGTGTTGCAGTGTCTCTGAGCAAAACATAGTGGAAAGTTGTTTGCTGAGTTTTAAGTGCTGGGCTGGGCTGGGCTGGGCTAGTGTACTGCCTGTATAACTGCCTGATTCTGATTGTTTTCACCTGCTAGCTCTGCTAGTACTCCCTGGTTAACTTCCTACTATTTGTTGTGCTTCCTTTTCCCTTTCTGTTTCCTCAGGGGGCAGTGCCGCGCACACAAGCTCACACACGTGCACACATGCTTCCACGGACTATAACTTGCTTATTCTTGCTAACACGCGTGCACACAGGTGCAAACGCGCTTACACGGGTTTCAACATCCTTACACTTGCTTACTCTGGCTCAAACGCGTGCACACAGACTTAGTCGGTTTTACAGGCATGCACACGCGCACATATATGTTGCAGGCACTTCTAAAAGAAACTTTAGTGTTGTTCACGGCATACACCTTCAACTTCTTGCCTTTAGCTAGGGTACCTGTTGACACACCTCTTCCAGTGATTAGTAACTGACAGCAGACACATGTCACTCTACTCCAATGAGCTTCACTTCTTTCAGACATACCCCCCCCATGATGTCACCTATCTTCTACTCTGTTACTCCCCTTATCCTACTCCTACACTCCACTGACTGTGCTCTTTTGCTAGGAAAACTTGGGATTCACTATCCTTACCCTCATTTGCATAGGATTGCCTACTAATGCTTGGTTACATCTCTTAGACTGAGCTTCCCCTCTTAGCAAACTCTACTCGGTAGCCATGTTGTCTTTGGACTGTCATTCCCTTGCATTGTATATTAGGGATTACGGTAAAATCCACATTTGTGGATTTTAATTATTGGTTTTCTGGTTTTTAGAGTGCAGCGTGTTTGTGTGGCGCTGCGCTACACTTAAACATCTGCGATCAGGATAAAAAAAAAATATTTTATTTTATTTTTGCATCGGTGAACATTGCCAATGGCCGTATTTTTGGCCATTGGCATGCTACCTCGACTGGATGCATCCTTTTTTTGGAGCTGTCACGGCTTCATTTTGCTATTTGCAGAACCGTACTCAGTTGTCAACGGAGTACATTTCTGCAAATAACACTACTCTTACTCGGACAGGTTAGGGTTTCCTGAATCGCAAATTTACCTCAGTTGCATACCTTTTAGCAGCAAATGAGGTAATTTGCATAACCTAGCCCTGTCCGTGTAAGAGGAGTTTTAGGAGCTCTCTTGCCCGCCTCTGCCAGCTGTTCCTGAATCGCTCGGTAGACATGTTGGCTGCATGGAGTCTTACTCTACTCTTAGACTCCGTGCAAGCCTTCGTGAATCCAGCCCATTATTTTGTTTGGGTCATATCACTTTTGATAGAACCATGAAATCTTTCAGATAATTAATAGGGCTACTGGATTAAGAATTAGACCGGCTTTAGCATCTGATATGAGATAAAAAGTAAGGGACCGAATTCAGCAGAGACAGTCCTACCATAGTGGTTTAACATGAGGATGTGCGGCATCATGGTTTGCTATCTCTACAGCTGGGCCAAATGCTAATGAGGCATTCTGAGGGGTGGGGGCAGATACAGACAACTCCTAAAATGGTGGTTTAACATTCAGATGTGCAGCACCATGATGTTCTATCTTTACAGCTGTGCCATATGCTAATGAGACATTCTGAGGGGGAGAGACACATGCTAATTAGCCAGGTAATCTCCCCCATGGAACTGCCTATGGTAAGATGCAGCCTGCATAAATTAACATGGGCACACCTGGCCACTCATGCTAATCAACATGGCCAATAGTACATAGACACTCTTTGTTTTCTTCCTCAGAGGGACTTAATAATACAGTCAAAAAACCCCATCGGGGATAGTCCTAGACACTGTGGATACTCTACATAGTGTGCCATAAAGGCACTAAAAAAGACTCAAACTGTACCCTCCCACCTCACACAGAGGATATTATCTCAATGCAGCAACACTAGATACTAGGGGAAACATCTAAATATTGCCTAAATCTGTAAAAAAATGTGTATAATGTGAATGGGGAGGACAAAGGCTTTAAACACTGTACCCTTTACACAAGAAGCAAGACAATTACCCTCTGTGCTGGCTAACCTGTTTGGAAGAGCTAGGTTGTTTACATTACAGAAAGTATGAACCTCTAATATCTGGCATTATCCAATGCTTGCAACAATGTGTGACTCACAAGGGTCAGTAGGGGGTGGCTTCAGTAAACAGCAGGGAGGTACACTGGATGAAACTAGAGAGATTATTTAAACTATTACCAGGAATCACTTAAAAGTTAATAAAGCAACGGCTCAAGCTTCAATATGTAAGTACTAGATTAACATGAATGAAGCTCTAATATCTGATATTAGCTGACTGTTAGGATCCATGATGTATGAGGGCAGGGACAAATACACAAGGGCAGACATCAGGGGCCATTGTAATAAATCAGGGACAGGTAAGGGAATGCATGGGCGATCTGTGTTAAATGCCACAGGAAAGCGGTAATCTGCACTGGTGGTAGTTAATGGCAATTCCAAGACATGCAAATTAGCTGATAATGAGGTTTTTCTTCACTGCAGCTAATATTTTCCTGAACTGGAAAACACTGCATTGTGCAAACAGGCCTGTTCTCCTGTAGTCCTTATCACGAGCCCTGGAATCCCTTCTGAACGCCTCTTCAAGAATACAAAGGTAATCAAGAGTTAAGCCAAGAGGGTTATGCTTCATGTAGAAAAAAGGCCAAAAAGCAGGAGTGAATAGCTATAGAAAAATGTAGTTATCTCAGACCATAACAGGTTTTTCTCATCTGACTTTTCTTTTAATAGTTCAACAATTCCTTCTCATTGATTGGACTACAGATTATTTGTACTGGAGTAATTTAATATTGTCAAGAAATTTGCACTGTAGTGGTACTGATCTGCAGTGGTTACTCCATTAGACCAATATATGTCTGCCATTTGGAGAAATGCAGGAACCTTTGCCAGCATTG
Organism: Protopterus annectens; assembly: GCF_019279795.1. NCBI lineage: Eukaryota > Metazoa > Chordata > Ceratodontiformes > Protopteridae > Protopterus > Protopterus annectens. The sequence goes on along the minus strand of NC_056739.1, from coordinate 1,612,565,177 downwards.
ACAGGTGTATTTCAAGGAGAAAGAAGAAATAAGCCTTCATCTTCTGAGGAGGATTTTACATGGATCAGATGGAATCTTTTCTCTATTCTTACTTGGATCACAGAGTCAAGATTTCCTCTAGCAGGTAATACTTTTACCAGTAACTATAACTTACACTGGGAGAGTGGACTGCAACTTATTCATTCATTCATTCTCAATATGCTTTGTTAGCCAGGTTAATTGTAATGGGAACTGCCCATTTTCGGACAGGATTTGGAAGGATAAAGAAAAAATATAAAAACAAAATAAAATGAACATAAACCATAACATGTATTTGTAACTCACAGAAGTACAATATAATCTATGTAATATAAACAATGTGCAGTACAAGTTAGTATAGGTTACGTAAGGAATATTTTAGATGCTAATATTTAGCATTCTGATACACAGACACCAGGTCACAAAAACGGTGACAGCTTCTAAGGCATACATGGAGAGAAAGGTAGGCAACAACTATATACATATCAGGCTGAAAAATCCATTCTTCTGTAAACTCTGCCATCTGATAAGCAATTTAGGTTCCTGGCCAAGTATGGCAAGAATATATATCTGAATTAACCAAATAATAACAGCTATTAATTGTGCAGCACACATGCTAATATACCAAAGTTCTGCTGTAAAGTAGGTGCAAGAAAAGTTACATTAACTACTTCAATTTGAACAAAGAGAAAGCGCAGAGAATTTAACTTCCACAGCAGATAAAATTGTAGTTCAGACTTTCAAATGTGGAAACAAAGCATTACTGACTTCAGTTAGGTTAGCCATGTCTGTGGTGGTCCAAGGAAGTCATGTCTGGCTTAGGACAGAAACATAGTCTGAACATGTAAGATCTAAACTGTGGATGTCTTTTTACTCAAGATTTATTGCCTGAGCAAAAAGCTTACAAGGTCATTACAGCTACAGAAGAGAAAGGAAAACTGCAGATCATCCTGTCATGAAATCTACCATACCCTATCTAAGCAGTTCCAAGGAAGTTAATTTTCTGTGGGAGATCCACAGAAGCCCAACAGCACAAGAACAGTCAGGCTCAGAAGGGAAGGAGAAACACCACTGGGGATAATTAAAGTAACATTGCTTCTTTCCCATCTCCATAAGTCCTAAAAGAAAGTTTCCAATATTATTTATTAGCATGGAAGGGCATTACCAGAATGCACTGCAGACTGGAGCTCAGGGTTATGCTACAGATCTCCTGAAATGTCCACAATCTCAGACAGTGCCACAGCCCCCACAACATCAGGATGACCAACGAAAACTGGATCTACACATGCAACAACCCATAAAAAAAAAAAAAAAAAACACCAAAAACTAGGCTTGGTTTATAGGAACAAAAAATGTCTCTTACAAGAATCCAAACTCTCCCTAGCTCAGGCCTACCTACTACCTAGCCTAGTATATGCCACTCCAATTCTCACTAACCTATAAACAAACCTTATGTCTAAACTTGAAATTACATACAACAAGATTGCTAGATTTGCTGCAAATCTACCCTATTGCTCACACCACTGCTTATCTTTAAAAAAAAAAAGTCAGTGGCCTGAATTCCAGCAACAACTCCTCCTTCTCTCTCAAATGCAACTAACTCACGCCATCCAAAACAAAACTACCTCTTGGTCAGCTCTCTCAGCCATTATATGTCTCTACTCTCCAAACTGCAGTCTTCATAGCCCCAGCTAACACATCCTGGAAATCTACAAGTTCAAAAAAAAGTACTGGCAAACTTCTATACAGTTACTCTGTTTCCAATTCTTATAATAAACTCCCTCTGTCCCTAAGAACTATTCCTTCTTCAAACAGCTTCAAAAAACTCTTAAAAGACGACCTACTTAACTCTAGGACTTGCTGTTGCCATGACCCTACATAAATTACCTTGACCTCTCTCCAGCCACAAACCCATTCCTACTTTAACAGTGTATCCTAGCTTAACTTCTTCCTCTAACTAGTGTTCACTTTATTTCTTTTTTTGCTGAATTGTACTGTGTTATATATCTATCTGCAATTTTTCTGAATCACTTGTGTATATGAGTGTATGTGTAATTATGCCAACTTTTTAAGCTACATTCACAACACTTTGTATAGTTATGTTAACTATTTAAGTCTCATGCATGTCATTTTTAATTAAGGAGCTTTCCTTCCCGGGTCTCCGCTGAAAATGGACTTTTGCTCAGTCAGACTAACCCAGTCAACAAATGTCAAAATAAATAAATACAAATTCTCATGATCATCTGTTAATGGATTACTTAATGGATATGTTGGGAGCAAACCAATTGAAGAGGTCAATACTTTATTCCAGGTTATTTGTTTCTATAAAATACAGTTTTGTTAGAGCTGGTGTATACTATCAGATATCAACACATGTAGAGAAAGAACTTCAGATCTTTAAAAACACTGCTTCCAGTTATGAGGTCTTTCATGGTAACTCTGGTGGTTCAGGGTAGACCAGAACTAATCTCAGAATAACATAAAAGAACAGACAAACTTAGAAACACAAAAGGTGGAAACACAAGTCAGAATCACTTATTTTTCCACTTTATTTAGCACTTTCGTCCTCACAGAGTAGGACTTCATCAGAATAAAATACAAACCAAAAACTCATACTTAAGTACACCAGAAAATATTACCCCTCCCATCAATGAACCAATCATCTCAAATGGTTAACAGTAAAAACTGCCCTTTCATCAAATTATCTATTAAATACATAAAAAGATGCAAGAAATACTAAAAAACGGTCATGTACACAAAAAATATTGAACTTATAAAACTAATAAAAATAGCTGGTCCTATAAAATAAATTTGACCTGTCAGCAAAAAACTTTTACTAAAAATGTTTTTATATAATACTAGCAGCTTTTAACCTTAGCACTGGACTAATAGATATGTTCTCATTCAGGCCTGGATACGTAGTGGCATTGGTGCGTATTTGCCACTGTAGTTCTTTGTATTCCAAAGTCATCTGTCGGTCTACCCCTCTGGCCAAGGTCAACTTGGTCAATGATAATAAATTTAAAAGAATGCCCTTCATATTCAGAAATATGGAGGTACAATGCATTGTTAGGGTCCTTTTTGTGGATTCATACATATGTTACTAAACCCTTTTTCTAAAGCTATTTTTAGATTTCCCAATATATATATTAGTCCAGTGCTAAGGTTAAAAGCTGCTAGTCTTATATAAAATTTTTTAGTAAAAGTTTTTTGCTGACAGGTCAAATTTATTGTATAGGACCAGCTATTTTTGTTGGTTTTATAAGTTCAGTATTTTTTATGCTCACATCTGTTTTTTAGTATTTCTTACATCTTTTTTATGTATTGTATATAATGAAAGGACAGTTTTTACTGCTAACCATTTGAGATGATTGGTTCATTGATGGGAGGGGTTATATTTTCTGGTGTACTTAAGGGGGAGGTTTTGGCTTGTATTTTATTCTGATGAAGTCCTGCTCTGAGAGGACGAAAGTGCTAAATAAAGTGAAAAAGTAAGTGATTCTGCCTCGTGCTTCCACCTTTTGTGGTTCAGAACTAATTTCAGTTTTCAACCCTAACATCTGATCTAGTCACATCTCCAAAACCATGTTTTTGAATGCCTGATTTCTGTATTTGCTCATGTCAAGAAAATGAAACTTTCTTCTTGTTGTTCCACACACATGGTTGCATGGGACAGAACTTCACTGAGCTTTCAGGAAATCCTGGAATCAGGCATCTGACTCTCTTAATAACATAAGTCTCTCTTTCCCATACAATGAAGAAGAAATTCTTATGATACTGCAATCCATAAAATCTCTTTAAAGGTTTTACTGTTATTCCTTAAGAAGTAATAAAGCCAGCAAACAAATGACAACAGATTTATCAGATTATGCTTGGGGAGTTCACATCAACAACATTCCTTTGAAAAGCAAATGGTCACAGAAAGGAAGTACTCAGGACATCAGAATGTAACAGAGTGAAATTAGTTTAAAAGAGCTCTGTTACCCATTTAGGACAATTTCCTCCAGTGTAACCTTCAAATAAGTACAAAGAATGCTACGGTAATAACCATCAACACATAAGAGGATAATAGCATTTTTCTGCTGTATTAGGAATGTCCAAATATGGAATTAAGTATCCATCACTGCTTATGTAAATTAATAGTTCTTCCCCCTTGGACTACAGAAACAATTGACAGAATCGGTCAGCTGGTAACTTTGGCTTAAAATTAGAAACTGGATCTAAAGACAAAGGACTGCCATAGGTAAATCTATTTGCAACACTTCTCAAAAGTTAGCTACAAACTTCCAGCCTCCTACTGACTAAGTTTGGCCTAGAATGTAGATGCCCTTTTGTTCATTTAGACTCAAATCTTGTATTATGTCTTTCCACGGTTTCCTCTGATACGTAAGGTAATGTGAATGCAAAACAGAACAAAGCCAAGTTGATTTTCTTAGCTCATTACTGACTACAAAATAGATGCACAGTCCAGTGATGCAAGATGTTTTGCCATATTGATGCTAACAGGAATCCTGAAACTCTCCACTTTCTTGTGGAAACTGTGTGTTTTATATCTATATGTGTGTGTGTGTGTGTGTGTGTGTGTGTGTGTGTGTGTGTGTGTGTGTGTGTGTGTGTGTGTGTGTGTGTGTGTGTGTGTGTGTGTGTGTGTGTGCCATACATACCTTTAATGCTAAAGTTAACCATAGAATGTAACTTAGCTTCTCAGTTTGACTCAGAGCAGTTTAATATATAGTTCAAGGACATAAGAATATCCATCCTGTGCCTCTGTCTTACTCAGTTGTCAAAAACTGTATAATGCTTACTATTGACTAAATACCTTCCAGAAAAGAGGAATATATCTGCTTTTGGCAGTATCAAAGAAATATATTTACTTTCAACTATTTCTGTACTTAGAGGTACAGAAATTTAATTCACAAAAGAACATGTGGCTCATCTACAAACTCTTGGAATTCTCAGGCTACGAATAAAACTAGTTGTTGAAAATCAGAGACTTTGAATGTAGGAATTTAGTTTATTCCTAACTGCAAGTGTATCAGTTGAGAAGCCTGAAAAGTAGGAATTCTGCACACTGAAATTATTAGTGAAAATACAAAATAAAGGTATGTAGCTCTTTTACTTAACTTAATAAAGATAAACTAATGTAACAGTAGTTAGAGAATTACAGATATTATTGTGAGTCCAGAAATAATTCATCATGCATGAGATATTTGTTCTTTACAAGAGCACAATATTCCACAAGAATTATAAATGTTTATGTTACAGAACTAAAGAACAGAGTCAAAGAATAATGATTTGCTGAGTTTAATGACTCACTAATAAGAGACAGAATAACATGTATAAGAAAATGATACATCTGTCATGCTTTTAGGAGTAAAACACCTGACCTTATAGAAAGCTGCGGACAGAACAAGTGGAAGAGTACGACACAGTTAAAATAATTATCCGAGGAAAAGTATGTGTATAAAATAAAACATGAGTCAGGATGACTTATAATAGTAAGGGATCTACAAAAAGCTATGACTCCATGTGTTGTGACAAAGAGAAGCTCCAGGATGGTGTACATGTAGGTACTTGAGAAGCTCCAGGATGGTGTACATGTAGGTACTTGCATCAATTTAATTCAAACTTTCAGATGGCATGGCTATAAGCATGAGAGAATGAACAAATGGATGGATCCAAAGCCCCCAGTTTTCATCAACAAAATCTTCATGTAGTTCTAGATTGAAAGGAGTTTGCAGTTGAACCACATTTGCCTTTGTTAATCAATTTGTAGAACCAGTGCTAGAAAATGTCATTTTGCAAAGATGAGTAAAAGCAAAAGCAAGTGTTTTCAGTAGTTATACTGTTGGATGTAGACATGAAAACTAGATGGATTTAGTAGCACTGAAAGGAATACAGCAGACACTGTGAAATCTGAAAATACATCTAAAACACTGACATAGCACATGACAAATCATTGGCAGGAGATGCTACAAATTAATGGAAAGAATAAAGAATTTAAATAAGCAATGGTACACAGTGAAATGTTAGAAAAGGCATGCAAACAAATGAAATTAGAAAATAGTACGAAGAGCCTGGTGCATATCATTAAACCATTTTGGCCAGAACAACAGACTGATTGCCTATGGGTCAAAAGAATTTATTAGCTATACTGTATGGATTTGAAAATCTCTGTAAACATGTCTATGGCAAAGAAGTTCATGTGGAAACAAACAACAAACCCTTGTAAAGAATACTAAGATGTCCTAATATACAGGACTCCCAAAATTGAAAAGAAGGTTACTTACTCTCTAACACTGTTGCCTGACAGTTAAATAAGGTAAAAAAAAGGATCTACAGATACAAGTAGAGCATATTGACTATTTCCAGGTTTATTTGCAATGAAATGTTTGCAACAAAATTACAAAAATATAAATTCTGTAAATGTAAATATTTCTTAAAGCATAGTACAACCATTTTGAAAACAGTTCTCAGTGCTAATAAAATCTTCCTACATTACATTCATTGAAGAGATAGTTCTTATCTCACTATGTCTATAAAGCTATATCATGATCACATCTGTTATCTTTTTCTTTTTTACAATGTGGCAGTTTTCCTGATGTTATTGATCTTACATAAAGCATTTACCTGTTACAGAACTGTATAAGGTTCACTTGTATTGATTTTGACATAACTCCTTGATTACAATTCAAATAGTACTCATCGCCGACTACAATATTTTTGGAAGTAGAGCAACTTTATCTCTTGTCATAAATACTGGACTGAAGCTATACAGTCATGTCTAAGAAAGAGTGTGGGTTCAAAAACATCAATCTTAGCTCACTCTGGCATTAAAGAAAACAGTCCCGCTTAATGGTAAGAGCCTCTGAAAGGAACCATCTAGCTTGCTGTACATTTACATAGGCATAGTTATAAGACTTTGAGCATTATAGCTTTATCTTTGATCAAGAAGTTATGCTCTATTCGTTGCAGAAGTTGCTTCAAACTTAGCACTTAATGCTCTATTCCCATGGCAGGCTAAATTGTTAAAGTGCTGTGTAAGAGAGGAGTGATTTCTAGGTTTTCAGGGTTTTATCTTTTCCATTTTAAATGGTCTAGGCCTTGATTGAAACGTTTTCAGATTGTAGCACTGTGAAGCAGGGATCCTTAAATCTTTGTTTCCAAAAGGCTTATTGCATGTAATGGCAGCTCAGCACTTTACAGCCAAGTTTGATGCAGAGGCTTCTAACTTTGCACAACATGGGACTTTACTGACATTTGTCTTCCATGACCTTCACTGACATATAGATTGTAACACATTGTACCATAAGCAAACTCATTTGCTAGAATAGGGAATTGCATGGAAATTATTGCTTAGACCATCCAAATCCAACTTCAGGAACTCATGTTAGTCCTGAAGTACAGGATAGAGTCTTTGGTGTTGCTGTCCTTGAAAATGTGCTACAACTTCAAGCTGGTCTTTCTCAAGTAGATTCAAGTAATAGCCAAGTTGTGACCTTCATACATAATCAAGAAGGGTCTTGCTGTTAAGTGTGGTTACGACTGAGGTGCAACAGTTTATATCTGACACATTATGGTATGGTATTAGGAATATTGCTTCTTCCTCTGCCATTCTAATAACACTATCATTTTTGTATCATTTTCATCCCCTTTTAGAAAGTCATAAAATACCAAGATTTGCATGCAGAAATGAAGGCAATGTTAAAGAACAATACTCAGATAGTTCCAGTAGTAGTAGGAGCAACAGGTCTTATAAAAAATATGTTACTGATGCATATAACTGTATGAATTGCAGAAAGAGTCAATACTGGACACATTGCAGGTGCTGCGAAGAGCACTTCTGGCTAACATCAAAGATTGAAAGAATACTAATTTCATGAACTTTCATCGTACTTTGACATAGGAATGAGGTCCATTCCCGTCGTGGTATTAGAAACCCAAAAGACTTGGAGAAATTAAAAAGGGTTCTATATATAATCCCTGTGTGGATTACATTACCATTTCAGGTCTGCATTATGATAGAGAGTAGCATCTCTCCTTCATGATTACCCATGTTGTGTGGCATTGATCCCTTCTCTTACATATAGGGCCACCATCTTATTTTGTCCTATTTTGTCCTCCGTCCCTCCCCACACTGGTATTGTTATACCTCAGTCATGCTTGTCTACGTTGCATCTTTCTGGTACAGCAGCACTGTTAAGCCACCATTCCTCCATTGGTGTCACTAGCTTGGGTGCCTGGCTACTGATAGTCATTACCTTCGTTTTATTCTAGCCGTTGTTATTTTGTCTCATCTGTGTTTGTATTTCCCATTACTGGCTTATCTTCATAAACTTGTTTCCATTACTACAGTTTTTTAGGAATTACCCAGATGCTGTCATTTGGAAAGTCGGGATTTCCATTCTGCTTTTCTCATACTTGTACTGCAAGCAAGCGCTTCCTTCATGCTTTTCTCTGACTTCTAAAGTAAGCAGATACAGTTAAGCTATATCATTATTGCAGACGAGATGCATAAATCTATGAATTCAACAGGAGTTCATCGATAAAACAAAGAGATTTTAGAGATCAAGTATGGCACAGCAAACAGAACTGGCTTCTCATCAATGTCTCCCTGTCTACAACTGGCACTGTCAACTCAGACTTCATTAAATCAGCCTATAATTATGGAGCAAACATGAAAGGTGATATCTACAATTATGTGTAATATTAATCTGGGCACTAATAATATATATATTGTTTTGCACATTGTTTATTACATAGTTTAGATGCCTGGTGCTTGTTACATTTTTAATTTCTTGTTGCATGACTCAATTAACAAGGAGATATTTTCTGAGGTTCTGCTTACATTTCATTAAAAAGAAGGAATGATACAAGCAAAACCTGGCCAGCTGGCACAGTCTCACTCTATGGGTATCAAGCAGCTGGTGAAAGTCATGCAGTCAATTATTGCTTATAATCAACAATGCAGTTCATCTTATCCAGCAGGATAAAACTCATTATTAACATTTAATTTCACATTTTGATAACCTATTTAATTTGCCAAGTGAGAGGTCAAACTTTACTAGCTAAGAATGTTACTTTTCCAACTGAGACCCAGAGACTTCCAAAGCATCTAAAATATGCATATGACTGAAAAGCCTAAGTGGAAACAAAGTTTATTAATATACTTATGCTGATTAAAACTGTTCTTTTTTTCCCAAATAAATAATGTGCTTTTATTCATGTGGAACCTAAATGCTTGTATACATTCCACAGTTTTTTGGTATTTCCTATTTTTCTGACTTATTCTGTTACCTTACTCAGAACCAGGGTTTAGATTCCCCTTTAGTCTGTTAATATTTGTCAGGATTTCATAGGACGTAGCAGTTATTATGGCTGATGTGTCAATCCATAATACATGTTTAATATGGAAACATAAACAGACATTTGTTATGGCAGCATGTTTTAAAATTTGTTGTTCTTTTTTACTGGATCACTAGTAAGAGGCCTGGTGTATTATAATTAACAGGGAGAAAAGTAAACTGATTTCTTCACATACCTCTCAACTGTCCACATTTTTGCAGAATGTCTATATTTTTATCTTAAACTTTTGGTTTGTTCCTCATAATTAATGTGGGTTTCTGGCAAATCGTTGAGGAAGGAAGTCACTGTATAATAACAGACATTTGAGTTTCAAACTTCATATCATTCAAAAATGCATGGTAATGCAAAGCCTGTTATTCTAGCAACTTTCTAAGCAATATTTAAAATCTGTCTCTGATTTTAGGCCTTTGTTCCTCCATTATTTTGCCTACTGAGTAATAGATTCATATTAATGGATTATGTGACCACCTGATTTGGTTAACTTATTGTGAACTTACCAAGAACTGGAATATGTCAACACCTAGATCTTTAAAAGTTCACTGGCCTGTATAAAATGCAAGATATACCAGGGGATTCAGAAAGAACCCCACTGCTAGCGGGAAGAGCTGTAGCCAAGAGTCTGTTTACACAACATGGGAATTTGTGATTCAGAGACATGTTAGCTATTATCAGTTAAGCAGCATCTCTGAATCACCTATAACTACCACAGGTACAAATCAGTACTTTCCTGCAGTAGTTAAATCTGGTGGCCCATGCATTGTCTTGGCACAGGCACTCCCAGTTCACTGTCCCACACTAATGCACATGTTCAAGCACACATTCAAACGCACACAACCCCCAACATACCACTTATCTCTGTGTAAGTTGGCAGAATATCCTCAGTGTTACTTTTTTTTTTGTTCATGCCCTTGCAAGTCAGCAAAGCTTGCAGTCAGTAAATAATGCCAGATATTAGTCTAGTACTTCCTAGTGTATATACAGTGCATAGTGATGCTAGACATCTTTCTCTACTAACATTTTAACTGAGTCCCAGTAATACTTTAAAATTCTCCGTGGCATCATCTAGTGTTCCTGCTAGCTTTGTCCTGAAGCCCATCCCCACACATATGCTCCCACATCCCTCTGAACTTTCTTCCTCATGTTTTACAGGGTAAATGCTGCTACTTTCTAAGTCAAGGGTACAAGGTTTGAAATCCCATTCCCTTTTACTTTATATTTTTGTGGTTTATAAAAGACTTAGTTGTTATTCTAAAGTGTACCTGGTGTTTAGTGATGGTACAGTGAACTAATACTCTCTCTGGGTTTGTTGCAAGGGTTTGCAGTTTGAATCTTTTTAGTAACTTTAGTGCATGCTGTATAGAGTATCCCTGCGATACTTGTTCTTCATGCTGCAAAACTTTTCTCTTTTTTCAAGTTTTTACGGCATAAATAGTTATCCCTGGTGTGTATTGTTCCTCCATTCCACATCTTTTGTGTTTCAAAGCTTTGCTCTTTTATTTTTTAAGTGCCTTTTACAGCACAATATAAAGAGTTATAACTGGTGTTTAGTGTCACTTCTCCAACAGTGTTGCAGGATTTGCTCATTAGTCTAGGGGAGTGCAGACATATGACAGCCGCCCCTCATACACACACACACACACACACACACACACACACACACACACACACACACACACACACACACACACACACACACACACACACACACAACCCCTGTTGCACTCATGGGACATGTTCACAATTCACTCATATGAAAACACACACCTACCTTACCCCTTAACTAAATCCCCTGCTGCAACCTCCCAGGCAGACACATACAGCCAACACTACCTGTCTGATAAACACTAAGCTATAATATGATCGGATGAAAAGAGTTTGGCTGTGTTAACTTATGCAACTGAGTGATTCTCTGAATCGCTCGGCTAAATAAATACTTAATATGTCAGGTGGCACGATGCCAGGGCACTTCTATGGGCTAGACTTGTAAAGGCTCCAGGGCCATTAGCCTAGTACACACCTATGAACTTATTGTAAAAAAAATAAATAAAACAATGGACATCTTTGTGAATACCTTGGTGGGCTCTTTATTGGATGAGAAGATCACAAAGCATTGTATAAAGTGTCAAATGTCCACTACTGCTGATAGACTCCTCTGTCTACTCCAGCTGTAGTTACATATAGAATTTAGAAAGATAAACTGCATATTTGAGATAAAAAGTAAATATGTCCAACCACCAGTACATGGCAAAGGTTTTAAGCTACTACCTGCAAAAGCAAGTAGCCCAGAAATAGTAATGTAAAGAAGATAATAAGTTTCTAAGAGCTAAGTAAGAGCACACTGAAACAGAAAACAAGCAGTGTGCATGTAGGACTTCACAAGTGGTGAAATCTACCACAGATATTAAAGGAGTTCAAATATAAAATATATGAGACAGCAAGACAGTGCAGGCAGATGTCCCTAAAAAGACAGAAGCAAGCAAAAAAGTAGCCATTAAAACATCTCCATCAAATAGCAAGGCAAGCCAAGACAATACACTAGAAAACAAAACAACCCATGTCTCTAATGAACACAGGTAACCTGTAAATGGTTCATCTCACAGGGCCATGCTTACACTTATCATCAGAGATGGTATGCATGGTTAGGCTTAAAAAGGCCCTTGTGGTCGTTAGCCTAGTAAACACCTATGAGCAAAGAGGAGCTTTACAAAACAACAGCTACATATCAGTAGAAGAGAAAACAAAACACTAATGAAAGCAGAGAATGTGAACAGAACACATTACATAACAGACTATTAAAATATACTGAAGACAGAAAATCAGGACATAACAATATGAGGAAAGAAATTAGGACATAACATTTCCCCAGGAAAACAAGCAAGACCTGAATCCCCTCGGATGGGTAGACACGTACCCAAGTGCAACAAGTGAGGAAAGGGTTGTCATTTCCAGTCTTCCAGGAAACAGAACAGAACATAAAATAGTACATTCAAATAGGTATCAGAAATGTGTATTGCTGAAGACATCTTAATACTGAAAGTAGGAATTAGTGATAAAAAATGCCAGAAATGTCAAATGGTGGTAATATCTTAATAATGAAAGTAGGAATTAATGGCATACAATCATAAGAGTGAAGAACTATGAATGATCTATACATTCTCCTTAAGCCTGCAAAAAGATTTGTAAACAAAATTAATAGCTACGCTGCAATTCTACTACCAGACCTTTGGCATACAGTTTTGGGACTCGTTTTATTAATATTAATAATGCTGTTTTTAAATAATAAGAATCCCTTGCTATCAGCAGATTTTAAAACCTGCAATGCGATTGCTTATTAACAGAAATAGTTCAAAACAGCACACACATTACAAAAAAATTCTCAGCCTAAGAGTATAGCACATGAAGCATACCATACTTTGCCATACCCTTTGCTATTGTGGGTGCAGACAAGAATGACATTAGGACACTTCCAATAGGATATGTCTGAATTTACTAGTATGGTAGTGTCAGTTATGCTGTTTTGGTTCTTACTTTCTGCATTGACTGGAACTGTTTTAGAATCAGAAGTAGTGAATGGGTTTACCCAAGAAGATTGCATACTTTCTCATTTGCATGTAATACACAGGGAGTAGTGTAAGCCTTCTTTAGGAATCTCCTAAGGTCTAAAAGCCATCACAAGTTTGGATACACAGCTTGACCCAATAATAAATTGCAGTGGAATCACATGTTTTGCTTTTGTTTTTAATGAAGTACTTTATCAAAGCATGGTTGTCCTACACAATGTTTGTCTTTTCGGCTAGGGGTCGCCACAGCGGAACTCTGGTCCACTAATGATTGCCAATAGATTTTTATGGTGCCGAGTTGCCAGCCTGACGCCCAACCTTCAGCGAAGGCATGACCATTCACGCATGTCTTTATATTTTAATAATGAAAATGTTGCTGTACCTATCCTGTCAGAAGTCTGAGTCCAGATGTGTGCCCTGGTACTTTGAAAACTAAAGTAAGGTTCAAACAGAATAACAGCATATTCCAAACTTTGCCGTTTCGTTTTCACATCCAGTACCGCAACTTGGGGGTGGGGGACTGTACCCCACACACCTGCTATTTTTGTTCACTGTGAAATTTCTGTACCTTGGAATAGGAGGATTCTCTGAGATGCAGCAGGCTCAGAGTTAGTATATAATTCCCCCCCATGTACTACAGTTCTGAGGATAAGAATTACAGTTCTGAAATACTCAAGATGTACCTCTTCTATATATGCTAAGTTAATTATAATTTATATTCATGTAGGACAGCTGTGTTGATTAAACTGGACAGTTTGCTGTACATATGTTAAACATAATATACTATACTGTAGGGCTGCATTGCAGTATAATGGATAGCATTCCTACCTCACAACACCTGGTTTACCAGCCTGGTTTCTGACAAGGGTAAATTTTATGTAAACTCTGCACATCATCCACATAGTTTCTGTTGGGGACCTTCAGTTTCCTAGTTTATTGGAGGTCCTTCATTTTCCTTTTACATCTGAAATATACCTCATTAAGTTAACTGGAGACATTCTGAATGGTTCATGTATATGTGTTTATAGTCTGTGTATGCTGATGGGAGTGCATGGGTCCTGTGAGGAACTGTTTTCCTGTTCAGTATCCATTCTTTCCTTATGCTCAGTACTTCTGAAGAGCAGTCCCTGCTCTCTCATAACCCTGATTAGGATAAAGTGGGTATGGGAAAGTGAATGAATAAATATTATGTTCCCATTTATTCTTAATATGACTTTATGCAGTGGTGATTTGCGTGTCAGTAGCCTGTGGTTCACTCAGTGACATATGTTGTCAATAATGCTCTCCCACAGCCTCAAATCACAACTACATACTTAATATCTCTTTATACTGACATGCAGTAATTATGAAAAAGTGTATTGTTTTACTGACATAATGCTGAGTTTTATGAGCTTCATACTTATGCATTAACAATATGGAAGTAGAAAAAAAAGCATAGCAAAATAGATTAAAGGGTGAAAAAGAAAAAGGCTTAAGGCTATTACAGTCACATGTTTAAAATGCAACAGGAAAATGCTGTAGAAAGAATGTAAAGAGTGTGATGTTTTTCCATAAAAAGTACCAGAAACTGTTCCTTTAAGAAAAAATCATCATTCATCATCATCAATCCCCTTTTCCCATTTATTACATGCAGTCAGAGTCATATGTCAAATGCTGCCATATCTCATGATTCAATGTCACTATCCTACCTTCTTCAATAATATTGCTTCACTGTCACAGTTATTCTGTCATATAATTCATCCACCTCTTTGCTGGAAGCCCTTGTTTCCTCTTGCCTTCCTCCTGTCTGCCTGTCCACAATCATCACCAGATTGTCTTCTCCTTTTCTGCACATGTGCCCAAAACACCATTTTCTGTTCTCTTTGACCTTCTCTACAATCAGAGACATTTGGCTTCTGCTCTGATGCCCTTGTTTCTTCATCTGTCCCACATCCTGTATCCTACCATCCATCTCAAACACTTTGTCTGCATCACCCCTAGCTTCTTCAACTGCTCTCCTTTTATTGCCCAGGTTTCTGTGCCCTACAGTAGTACTGGTTGCACCACTGTTTTATATACCTTACTTTTCAACCTGTTTGGCATTATTCTGTCATATACTACCCCATACATTCTGTGCCAGATGGCTGCAGTCCCTCTGATTCTAGCTTTGACCTGATTCAGACTTCCTTTCTCCTGGGTCACCCCTCCCAGATTGTTAAAGATGTTAACCTGTTCCACTATTTCCCCTTCTATTTCAGTTCTCAGCTTTTTCTGATTTGCCCCATTTGCTGCCATTACAACATGAAAGGCAGTTTAACAGCTCCTTATTGAAATGTTGGCATTTGAAATATCGAGTGCCGACAAGCTGAAAGAAAAACACTGAAAACAAAGCAGAAGAGGGAATCTCAACATTGTTCTCCTCTGAACTTCTTTTTGCGGGGTGGGGGCTCATCTTATATATACCAACTCTGAGATTGCTATGCCTTGGAGAAAAGGGAATATGCGACAAATGGCATCTTGGACTTAGTAAATGTAAGCCCCTTCTTTTGGTCGTTCAGTCTCCCTATTTTGGTACTTGCTCTGGTGTGTCCCAACATTTCAAATGGTTACCCATTCTAATATTTAAGAAAAAAGAAGTGCTTATGACAGATAACCGGTAAAAATGTGAAAAAGATGGTGTGAGCTTGTACTATGAGAAAGTATTGTCTGACTGTAAATTACAGAATACAGGCAGCTCATCTAGACAAAAGAACTGTTCTCTTGCAAAAGTCTCTTTATTTCTCATATTAAGGACATATTTAGTAAAAATCAGTATGTAGCATTGTGAATTTGCTTGGTAAAATATTTCATAAAAAGCTTGTTTTTTTTTTTAATTTATCTTAGAAGAACATTAACATTTTTGCATACACATTTATAAGTATGTTTCACTATTATTAACTTAAGAATCTAATTTATCAAAGTATAATGCAGTCTTTTCACTGCTATTTACAAAACCTAGCAACAGATGACTTGTAAAAGTATGTATGTACACATTAATGTAAGGTACATTTTTGCATACACATTTATAAGTATGTTTCACTATTATTAACTTAAGAATCTAATTTATCAAAGTATAATGCAGTCTTTTCACTGTTATTGACAAAACCTAGCAACAGATAACTTGTAAAAGTATGTATGTACACATTAATGTAAGGTACATTTTTTTCTGCTAAGGCAACCCTAGAGGTGTGAGCAGTACTGTTAGTGTCATTTCAGAGGAAGTGCAGAAAGAGTAAGTATGAATGCTATGTTGTCCAATCTCACCTTCAGTCTTGCTCTTTGGGTTCGGAGCCGACTCGGCCTATACTAAAGCTCAAGAGCTTCTACTGGCTTGAGGCTGAGTCCTATCCCATGGTGCTTAGCGGCTATTCCCCAGATCTCATTTGCCACTTGAAGCTTCAGGATTGTCTTCACCTGCTCAGGCTTGAAAAATTTAATATTTTATATATTTTATAACAATTACTGTCTAATTGTTAGCTGTTTTACTTACTAGTTTTATCATAATAGGCTTGTGCTATTTTAGCCTTTCTAAACTTTGTAAGTTTATCTTTGGGCCTTGTTGTCTCCTCAAGAATCTGTTTAAATTAGAGGATTCTTGCCCCTTTTCTTCCTTCTTTCACTTTTAGGAGTACTCCGTTTAAGTTAGAGGTGTCTCCGGTGGAGGAGATAGTTGTTTAACTTAGAGACTTCTCGTCCCCCCCTTTCCTTCTCTTTATATAAAAAAAAAAAATACCTAACTTTTATTGAGAGTTTTTTTCCTTATAGCTAACATGTCTAAGGAACTAGCACAAGTCAGGATTCAAGAAATGTGATTCCTGCATTCAGAAGATGTCCATTACTGACAGACACACTAGTTGTGTGCACTGTCTGGGCCCACTCCATCTTCAAGACTCCTGCTCCATTTGTCATAGTTTTAGTGCCAGAGGCTTGCAGGAGAGGAGGAATAAGCTTATATTGAGAGGCTTATTAAAAGTGGACGAAGGAAATCAGACCAAAAAATCAGACAAGACTCAAAAGTCTGCTTCATCGGCTCCAGTGTCTGAGCCAACAAGCAGTACCAAACATGATGCTTTTTCAGCTCCAAAAGTTGTCGGAGTCGAGAAACATGGTTCTCACTCTGCTCCATCTGTCTCATCAGAGCCATTGCAAAGCCGAAAGAGGAGCCGGTCACCGTCCTTAGGGCGTGTTGACTCAGTGCCGGTGTCTCCTTTATTACAGTCAGTGGCAGGTAGCCACAAGTCTTCCAGTCATTCCTCTAGATCCCCCAGATTATCGGATGATGACATGGAGCAGGTTGTGAAGAGTTTGCTTCGGACCCAGGCCCTAGCTGAAATTCTCTCGAGCCCAGCCCATTGGATCTTGGAGCTGACAACGGTACCTTCTACTATACCTATTCCTCCTCCAACTCGAATGAGTTTGGAGCCAGAGAGTATGGAAGTCATTGTGCTGTGGATCCACCGGAGCCAGTAATCACTACTGATATCTCGGCTCTGACGTCTGCTCCAGTTTCCTTGATGCTTTTGTCCATCGAGGGACCTCGGGCTGACACTCCATGGTCGGCTTTGAGGGGGAGATTCAAGTCAGACCCTTGTCGGAACCGGTTCTCCCACTCGGCGCCTCGGCTCAGGTGAGTTCGGCTTCCACATCTGCCTTGAGCCACCCTTCTCAGTGCCGAGGAGATCTTCTGGCATCTTGGGGCTGGAATCTCTTTTGGCCCAGGACTGCGGTGCCTTTGAGGTTATGTGGAGTGTGCTCTCAACTGAGACTGCTCCACCTTTGGCTCCAGTCTCTATTCCCCCTAAGGGACTGGTGTCCACCTCTTCATTACCTCTCCATCACCCACAGAGTAGAGAGCCAGTGCCCCAGGAACCCACAATGGGTGGATCCTCCTCTTCCAATACCTCCCCGGAACATTCCCCCTAGGAGGTCCCTCGGAAGAGACAGTGTAAGAGGAAGCACATAGACTCCCCTGAGTCTGTCACTTCTGATACCGACTTAGAGGATTCAGAAGGCTCCCCATGGTCACCCTCTGAGGATGTCTCTTTTTCAGACATCCTGGAGATCCTTAAACAGAGGGGTGGCTGGAAGTCCCTTTCCCCTTCTGAAGATGAGTCGGTATACCTGGAGGCATTTGGCTCTCACCCCTCCACCTCTTGGGTGTCTCCACCTTTCGACCCTCTCCTGGATTTGGTGAGCCGGAAGGTGTGGGACTCTCCGGACTCAGTGGACCCCATTCAGCGGAGGCCTAATAAGTTCATTATGGCCCTGGAAGATAGGCAGTATTTAACTAAAGGGGTTCCTGTAGATGCAATGGTGGTGGCAGCAGCAACAAAAAAGGAGTTAGCTGAAACTTCTGTATCTGTTCATCCACTGAACAAGGATTCTTGTACAATGGACAGAAACAGGAAGCGTATGTTCTCCTCTGCGGCCTTTACTTTATGGTTGCTGAATTATTTGTAGCATTTCAGGCAACTTCAGAGGGCTCTCCTAAAAGAGCTAGGAGATGCCCTGCAAGGTGTTACAGCCCAGGACTTATCTGATAAGGGTAACTCTCAGCTTGCAACTTTAACCTCCATATCTAACTCCTCCATGTGGCTCATATCTTATGCAGCTGATGGAGTGAGCAGGGCAGCAGGCACAGGAATAGCTCTTTATAGACATTCCTGGATGCACCTTTGTGAGTTTGCTGAACCCTTCTGTTCTTCCTTTATTGACACTCCTTTGATGGCTCATCATTGTTCAGGCCTAAATTAAAAGAAACTCTCAACAAGAGCCAACAAGATGATAAGACTCTGTCTGCCATTGGTGTCCATATTTCTGCCCCTACCAGACCTTATCCTAAAAGTCAAAAGGGTGGAAAAATGTGGTTCCATAAATCCAAAGGAGCCTTATCTGACACTCATGGTGATCCTTCCCCCAGGGGCAGAGGGGGAAACAACAGAAGACACCGTCCACGTGGCAGAGACGGTCGGTCCACAAAATCAGGGTGACAGAGATACGTTTTCTGGTAGGCCCTTCCAGCGCTCCTGAAAGGAGGCCCACCTGTCCACCTCTGGAGGCAGTCAGGGGGAGAATATCGCTGTACCCAGAAGGCTGGCTGAATTTGACTCAAGACAAATGGGTACAGTCCATTATATCCAGAGGATACAACATCCCCTTCCAATGTACACCTCGACCACCAAAGTCTATCCCAGACATTCCACCCAGTCAAAGTGATCAAGCAACACTAGAAATACAAAAGTTGCTAGAAAAATAGTCATCCGAGAAGTCTCCGCAGACCAACTAGGATCCGGAATTTACTCAAGGTTCTTTTTAGTTCCAAAAAAGACAAGGGACTGGAGACCCATATTGGATCTCAGCAGACTAAACAAGTCGGTGAAAAAGTCAAAGTTCTGAATGGTAACACTGCAGTCTATACTCTTGTTTCTGGGAAAAGACAATTGGATGTCCTCATTAGATCTTCAGGATGCGTACTACCACATAAAGATGGACAGGTGCTCAAGAAGATTTTTACGCTTCCGGCAGGGAGCCAGTCATTAACAGTTCAGAGCTCTGCCCTTTGGACTCACCACAGCCCCCAGGGTGTTTACTAAATGCATGGTAGTAGTCACGGCTCATATGAGATGCCAAGGATTCCAGGTGTTTCCATACTTAGACGACTGGCTCCTATCTGCCACCACCAAGCAACTACTGATCAAAGCAAGAAACTACACCATCCATCTCTTCTCAAAACTAGGCATTACTATAAATACAGAAAAAAACTGCCCTGCCATCAATTCATTTTAATTCATTTGGGTGCAGATTTAAATACAAAATGATGCTAGCACCTCAAGAAAGGATACAGACGCTATGCAGTCAAGTGATTATTTTACTCAACAAGAACAGAGTACAGGCAAGATTTGTGCTGGAAGTCCTAGGCTCTATGGCAGCTACAATAACACTACTTCCAATAGCACGACTTCACATGAGAATACTGCAGTGGCTACTCTTTGCCCAATGGTCCATGCAGGAATTACCCATGTCTCACGAAATTTTCATAACTCATTCTTGCAAGAAGGACCTACTTTGATGGGTTCAGTCCACTCAGGTAACAATGGGCAGACTGTTTGTACTTCCTCAACCCATCGCAACAGTAATCACGGACGTGTCCCAGATACGGTGGGGGGGGGCATTATCTGGGACAGATGGTCCAAAGAGTTTGGAAAGATCATGAGTACCATTTGCATAGCAATGTCCTAGAGATGAAGGCCGTGCTTCTGGCATTGCAAGCACTTCAGGACTCTATTCCCACGGGGACTATTGCAATTCAGACAGACAATATGTCGGTGGTATGGTACATCAACAAACGGGGGAACCAGATCCTACCCTCTATTTTGAGAGGCCCAGAGAGTATGGCAATGGGCGATATCTTCTCAACACTTTCTGACAGCAATGCATATCCCAGGGAAATCCAACGTTATAGCAGACAGGCTAAGCAGAGCAATTCTCATGAGTGGTCCCTCAATCAGGAACTTGCGAATCAATTTTTTCACA
Organism: Protopterus annectens; assembly: GCF_019279795.1. Classification (NCBI taxonomy): domain Eukaryota; kingdom Metazoa; phylum Chordata; order Ceratodontiformes; family Protopteridae; genus Protopterus; species Protopterus annectens. Next base: position 1,612,544,682 of record NC_056739.1, on the reverse strand, counting down.
AATGGGGCCAGCCTTGCTGTGACCTTTTTGCCACTCCCTTCAATTCCAAATGCAGCAACTACTTTGCCCTAATTTCTCCTCCGGGAGAGTCACCAAGGGATGCACTGGTTCACGACTGGCCCCTGGGTCTTCTTTATGCCTTTCCCCCATTTCCCTTGATTCCAAAGGTCATATGGAAAGCAAAGTTGTTGAGTTGTAGGTTAATTCTCATTGCGCCATACTGGCCTCATCAGATTTCGTTCCCCTTCCTTTGGACCTACCTTCAGGAGGACCCATGGATCCTGGACCCAGTGCCCAATCTTCTGACACATCAGTCAGGAACGCTCCATCCTGCACTCCACACCCTCAAGCTGACAGCTTGGCTGTTCCACTTCCACTCTTAGCCAGGCTTCCAAAATTGTCCCCTGCAGTTCTTCACATTCTAGTCTCTTCACACAAGCAGATGACTAGAAATCTCTATGCAAGCAAATGGAAGAGGTTCTCTTGTTGGCCTGACAAAAGACTTATAAATCCTTTTACAGCATCTACACCTGTAATCCTGGAATTTCTAACAGAAACCTTTAATCAAGGGGCAGTGGCAGCCACTATCTGAGTTCAATTAGCTGCTATTTCTAATTATCATGTGGGAGATTCAGGATCTAGTCTAATGTCTCATAGACTCTGCAAAGCCTTCCTAAAAGGTACCTTTCTGTTAACACCTCCCTTCAGAGAACCTCCTCCTCCTTGGGACCTCAATATAGTATTATCATCTTTGATTCTGCCCCCTTTCGAACCAACATCATCTTGTTCATTAAAATTTTTATCTTGGAAAACACTCTTCCTGACAGCAATTACTTCAGCCAGGAGAGTATCAGAGTTGCAAGCCTTGTCTATCCGTCCACCTTATTTGATCTTCCATAAAGATAGAGTTTCCCTCAGAACAAATCCTTCCTTCTTACCGAAAGTTTGTTCTCAAGCCAATTTAAACCAGAATATAGAATTACCAGTGTTTTTTCCAAACTATGGCAACAAGGCAGAGTATAATCTCCACCAACTAAATGTGCATAGACAGTTACGTTTTTACTTGCACAGGACCAAACAATTTAGAAAGTCAGATCAATTGTTTGTCTCCTATTCAGAAAATAAAAAAAGTTTGGCAATCTCAAAAGTTACTTTGTCCAAATGGCTTACTGAAACCATCACAAATGTCTACGAGTCCCACAATAAGGAACCACCAGGTAAAATCTAGGGCATTCAACTGGAGCGGTATCTGCCTCCATTGCCTTTCAATCCAGACTTCCATTGGATTCAATTTGTGCTGCTGCTACATGGATTAACCCTCATACCTTTATTAGTCATTACAAAGTAGATGTGGCCTCTCGGAACAGGGTATCCTTTGGTTTCACTGTCCTGAGGAGTTTATTCCCTTGAGCCACCCAAGAAAAAGGTGCTGGGGACTCTGTCCCAAATTGCAAAAATGAAGGCGAGATGGGACAGCATAATATAAAGAAGTTATGTACTCACCATAACATTCCATGTTTGTTGTCCATTATCTTGCCTTCAGTCTTCTGTCCCTCCCAGTCATCCCCCTCCTGGAGTATCAAGAGGAATTTTTGTCTCAGAAATTGGCGGATAAGGTCCGATTCCCTTCTTGCCTTTTCTTGTTAATCTTTTTGACAATATGTATTTTCAGAAATTATCCCTTTGGATATTGTACATATCATAGGAACCTTCCTTTTCAAATGAGATCTGGGGAATAGCCGCTAAGCACCGTGAGATAGGACTCAGCCTCGAGCCAGTAGAAGCTCTCGAGCTTTAGTATAGGCCGAGTCAGAGACGAGGTTTCGGCTCCAAACCCAAACAGCAAGACTGAAGGCGAGATCCTTGACAACAAATATGGAACGTTATGGAGAGTACATAACTTCTTTTTTATAACTTTGAGAGGTGCCTCTTTAGTAACCACATATTGGACTGTGTGACAATATATAATAGTATTGTATCATACTTCAGGTGATATCAATTCGCCATGTATCCTACTGTAGTTAATTTTAAGCTGTATCATCAGTCTGCAGTTTTTCACTTTTGGGTATCAATAAAGATGTAATTTGTTTTATTGAAAGAGGATTATTTTGAGAAATGCACTAGATATGCCACAGAAATTATAATAATTCAAAGGCAGATTAATATAAAAAGCAGAAATTCAAATAGGTTATGGAAATGGCTTAAACCACGGGCTGAAAGATAAGCCGTTACTGATGATGCTAACCTTTTTAGGGTCCAGCAATCATCACAAATGAATACAAGGCACATCAAAATGACCTGTACCATTTTGGGTGTACCAGAACTCTGCATCTGATCTCATTGAAACAAGGCCTAAATTATGAGACTTTATGGTCTTGCACAAGAAAATGAGAACTCCTAGTAATGTAGGACAAATGGACAGGCTGCTAAAAGTACTGCTGTGGCAAATGACATAAAACATTCCATTACTACAGTGCCAACGTCCTGCTGCTGAAGAGGAAATACACCTAATGGTTTGGAAGGTTACATCCCCTGACCTGATTCTTCACAAATAAAACAGATAATTATTTTTTATGTAAAGCATTCCTGTGACGTACAAGGTCTATAACCAATAATAAAGTGGTTTATACACCACACCCCATTGCAACAGTTTCCCAGTAATCACATCTAAAGCATCTTTTGGTTTCTGTTAGGGCTTGCTGTAAAATAGTGATAATAACATGTTTTAGTACTTTAAGGGCCCAATTGTTAGCCATTGTCCACCAAGATGGAATTGCTAAACCTTACTTTCAGTCTGTCAGTCACTGGAAAAATATTGACTACACTAACGAATTTAACAGGTAACCAGTCATCAGTATACCTCTCAACTGTCCCTGATTTTGTGGAACAGCCCTAATTTTGCCTGTCCTTTGTAAAATTCGGAGTTTTCTGTTAAATCACTGAGGATTACAGTCAGTCAATAATGGCAGATATTAGGGTTTCATAGGAACAATACTAGACAAGTGATCATCATAAGATCCATAGCAATATCCATACTTTTTTTCCAAAACATAGTGACGCAAACCCTGTTTTTCTATTAACTCTTTAAATGAGTTAGAGTAATATTTAAAAGTTGTTTCTGATTTTAGAGTCTTCCCCCACTGTTTTTGGATTTGTCCCTGATTATTGAGCAATTATGTTGAGAGGTATGCTCATCAGTAGGGTCAAGTGAGAGACACACCAACTATCAGTCAGGATTAGAAAGAAGAGATTTTTCCTTTCAAAGTTGTTAAGTTTCACTGCAAGCCAGTTATGTGTTGTTATTTGATAAAATGGGATTGTGTGGTTTTTGGGGAGGCACTTGATCACCATGAAATTACAAATATATTTATTTACCGGGATCACCTATGATCACAAAATACAGACAAATTCAGGATGTAAGGATCAGGAAGACTGTCTGTTACATTGCTGAAAATTCTGAGTTTTAGGGTAACAGAGACTGGATTTAGAGGAGATAGCCTATGATACATTATGACTAACAAAGCTTATACTAATGTTGCTATCACATAAAGGAGGAATCTGCTAGTTAATACACTTTAAACTATCATACTGAAAAATACTAGCATTCTTTAACATCTCCTCATTTGAATATATAACATATGCTAACAAATTTGGTAACAAAATACACTGACTGAATTGATTGAAAACTGTAATCATAATGGAACTACTTACTGTTTGTAGTGCCTGTGTCATTCAACATTTAGCCACCAGATGGCAATATAACACAGTGTTTAAAGGACAATGTGCCACCCACCACTACCAAAATGTATTGAATTTGCATATGTTGTAGAAACACTGCTTATTTCAGTATTGCAATGCACTTGCCTAAAACATAACTCAGTGAGTGATAGGCTGCCGTTTCTAGCTAAACTAGGCCTCCCTTTTCTTTCAGAAAGAAATGGGAAATGTGAGGGTAATTAAGTAACAAGTATTCATTATTTAGCGAATATGCTTTCCTACTGTACAGACTAAGACCTTTCATTGTACTTATTTGCCCTACATCAGATGACATTGTAAATAATGTATTATATTACTGTAATGACTTACATCTTCATTGAGACCATCTGGGATAGCCTTCTTTCTCTATTATCTATATGGCTACTCACTCTGTAATACCCTGAAAAAGCACAATACATTTATTTCTAGTATAGAAGTTTAATTTGTAGAGTTTTGTTGCATATAAGAACTGTTTATGTCCAATATCACTTACTTTCAAGTGTTCCTAAATAAACGTTTTGGTGATACTTTGTCATTTGAGATGTTCACTACCTTCCCCTTTTTCTTTGCTCTTTAATTTTCTTGTGTCAATTTAATTAGTATATGCCATTTAATATCCCCACTTTCTCAGACACACTGTGAATTTTTCAATGACTAAATATTGTTTTGTTTCGTGTAAGGGTGCTTCCCACCTAAGTAGTGACAGACCAGCTGTGTCTATACTCAATCATCCGCAAGGCGCAAAATGCTGTGTTGTTCTTGCCAGATTTAAAGCTGCAATACTAGGAAGCAATGAAAACTAATAAAAATTCAGCACTTATCTTAATTCTGATTATACTAAAAAAAATCAGGATGTCATGCAAATGATATCTCCTATCATCCAGCAGAAAATACTGCATACATTGAAACATATATGAAAGAAAAGACCTTTTTCATATCTTGGAGGTGGATTCTGTTTGATCTTGTATGGATTGACAGTTAATTTTAAACCTGGGCCAATGACCTAGCAGAATGAAACATTGATACAACCTATATTGGGGGGATCCAGCACAGTAATATGGTAGATGGCAGCCAAAGAAGGCGCTCCTATTTCAGGGGGGAGAATGTTAGCAGAGTCATGCCAACAGAGCTCCATATGGGGAAGACCAGTAACTTCTATAAACTGGAACTTAGGGAGGCAAGACCTAACAAGGAACACGCATGCAGTCTAGCTGACAACTTTGGATGTGTTGAGCACTACATTCACAATGTCTCCAACACAGTGTGCAATATACTATGCTCACTGGCCAATGGGGGTGTTAAGGGGTGTGTCAAAAATCTCCTAACCCTGCTGGATGATAGTTGCAGTATTTGGCTCCTGACTCCCTCTCTGTGTCCTGTAACACCTGGAGTTAGGAGGCACAAATAGGCCAATAAGAGAGAGGGGCTTGATGATCATGGAGGGGCAGGGGCAGAAAAATAATGATAGAAGATAAGATTGCCAGTGTTGTTCCTAATGCTCAGACTATATATAATGTCCTGCTTTGGTGACATTTCCTCAGCTGACTTATATTCAGCTTTTCATCATGACTGCTTTCTTCTATTATATTAAATACTTGAGGTTTTCTGTATATGCCATTCTCCTTCACTCCTTCCTCTGCTATTTGAATTATTTATGCTTGATCCGAAATGCCCTTTGGGAGATTTCTGTGTAAACACTGCAACTTTAAGTAACTGTACTCTACAATTATTCAGGCTTGCTTGTGCCATCCTTGACATATGACTTTCAGGCGTCTACTCTGTGCTCAAGATTATGTCTCACTAGTTATTTATCAGCAATATTATCACATCCATCTTCCTTATATTCCTTCCCCTCTCTAAAGCAGTCACTGAGTTTTGCAACAGAGTTTGAAAACTGCTTACTGCTTTTGGTCCATTTCAGGTGCAATCGCCAACTTTTTAAATGTTGGCACTCAAAAAAAAAAAAACAGGAGAAGAGCGAATCGTGAAAAATCGTTCTTCTTCTTTAAACTTCTTTTTGCAGTTTTGCAGGGTGCGGGGGGGGGGGGCCCTGGTACCCCCCGTCCCCCTCCTTGGACTTGTATATATCAACACCGAGATCACCATACCTTGGAGAAAAGGAAATATTCTGAGAAATGGAATTGTGGATTTGATATATACAAGCCCGATCTTTTAGCCATTCAGTCTCTGTGTTTTGAGACTCTTTCAGGTCCTGACAGTTCATATCGTTATTGATGCAATCCTCTTTGTTGCACATTAGGAACCTTTTTACCGTCTTGCACTCTACCCTGCCTTTCTGAGTCACAGGTGTATAATTTTGCTGTCCTGCTGAGTTAGCTGAAATCCTGACATTGTGTCATTTGAAATGCCTTGACATTCTTTATAGACAGAAAGATATGCACAAAAAGTGACAGGTAGATACGTACACACACACACACACACACACACACACACACACACACACACACACACACACACACACACACACACACACACACACACACACACACACACAGTGTAACCCATAATGCAGCCCATTATTCTGCTTGTAAAATTAATGTTATCCTCTAACTAGTCACACTCCTTGGCTCAATATTATACAATCTATCTTTCCTTACTGTTGCAATCTCTCAGTTTCTGACCTAATTTATCCATTCCAGAGTGTGACACATATTTGGTGTTCACCTTCTTTTGTTACCATGTAAAATACTGTGGAGGACATTAAGGTAATCATAGATACTATATTCACTACACTGAACGCATCTGTACTCTTGCTCAGCCAAATTAGTCTATCACATTTCTTTAATATAACTTCAGTACTTTGAAAATTACATGCACAAGGTAGACATGAGGATTCCAGATATTCTACACATTTTTTCAGTCAGTGTCAATGTCATAATTTTCCATTTTACAAAAGTCAGTGTGAATAGTTTGTACTGGATGTGTCATATATTCCGCCTGATTGGACATTTGTGAATTGTGAGTCAACAAGGACAGTCCTGTCTGCTCTGCTCCATCCACCCAGATTCACTTCCATCACCCAAGCATGTGTCCAGTCATGGCTGCTCAAATTATCAGCACCTCCATCATGAATTATGGTGATGGTCAGGGTTGGGGGACACATGGTTCTTACAGTTTAATATTAGATAGCTGTTTAGGATTCACAGCACTTGTTTGAAAACTGCCCCTGCTAAACACGCTTTATCTGATAACAATTGTCAGTCTCAGTGACCTGTGTAAACAGAATACGACTGGTCACACCTTACATCATTGATCCTGAAGAAGTGTAGCCCCTAAGCCATAATAACTCATACCTGCATTCGCTACAATGGGTTTGCTTACCTTTTAATAAGCTACTACTGCCCACGTCAATTTTATTGTTTGGCAAACTTTCTCTTAGACAGAAATCTGCATCCTGTCAGTATAATCTCAGCATCATTCTTAAGTAGTTCCATAACTGGAAGAATTATCAGTGAAAGGTTAGGCAGGAATTCTTCCAAACAGTTAAGAATTCTTAATATTTGGTGTGGGAGTGGATGTGATCAGAAATGAGAGATTCCTTAAATTATCCCACTGGAGTGATGAAAGTTAACTTTCTTCTACAGGGCTATAGTAATATTTGCCAAAACTTAATCAGAGCATTAATCATCGAAAATATACATGTCTCAAACTTCTTTGTTGCTGTAGCTTCCAAAGTAGGTAACATGAATCTCTCATAATCTGCTTTGATATATTTTTAGGTATTTATTATAATTTATTATATTTTATTTATTGACACTATATTTAATATTTATTATTGATTAGTAATTATGGTTATTTGATTGTTTTTTTATTAAACATGGATATTATTTGTCAAGGGGTGGTTTGGCATTTACAGGATTGGTTCCATTTTTCTACTATACCACCTAGTCTGTACAATAGTTTTTAATTTTTATTTTTAAGGTAGCAAGGGTGATGTTAATTGTGACTGTGGTTTGTGATTGTCTGAACGAAAGTACTGTTTTAATAGGTTGTCTTATTCATGTCACTGTTTTACTAGGCTACACATTGGTAAATAATTTACTAGTATTTAGGTTTTTATTATTAATTATTCATGGATTTTGTACTAGTTCGTTTATTTATTATTAACACATTTTACCACTTTAATTGGTGATTTGAGAAGAAGAGCCATGTGACTATTAACTGCTATTTAATAACTGTTTTGATTGTTATTTATTTATTTATTTATTTAATTATATTTGTTGACTGGGAGTGTCCGACTGGACGTAGGTCCATTTTCAGCGGAGGTCCGAGGAGAAAAGCTCCACAATTAAAATAAACAGACAGTAGTTACATTGGATTACATAGCGATTAACAATTTACATAGCAATTACTTACAACATATTTACAGATGAAGAACATAGTACATCAGTAGACAACTAGAATCTTTATCTGTGAAGTACATAGCAGCCATTAACAAATGTTAAAATAAGAAGTTCCTGCTGTATAAGTACTAGGCTTATGAACATCTGAGCTTGCTATAATCAAAGTAGTTAGTGGAGTGGAAAGAAAGGTAGTGGTTGGATGGGGTGGGTGATATTAGAGTGGGAGTTGCAAGGGCATAGCCAGCATGTTTTTAGGTGTGCTTTTAGTAAAGTTTTGATGATGGTACGGCGGTAATTGTGGGTGGGAGGGAGTTCCATAATTTGGCTATGGTGCAAGAGAATAGTGCTTCACCAGCAGAGTTATTGGCTTTAGTGATCTGCAAGTGATTTTTGTTGCTGGATCTTAGTGGTCTGGTGGTGCGATAGGGTTGGAGTAGATTCTGGAGGGATGGGACATTTAGTGGATGGTTTACTAGTTTGTGGGCGAGTGAGAGTTGATACCATTGAAGGAGGTGAGGGAGTTCAAGCCAGCCCAGTTCAGCAAGTGAGAGACAGTGGTGACTACGGTAGGATGCCCCTGTGGCGAATTTGGCAATTTTGTTGTAGCAGGTCTCTAGCTTGTTTAGATCGCATTGCCTTAGGTTGGTATATATTGGAGAGGCATAAAGTAGGGTGGAGATAATGTGGGAATTTGCTATTGAAATCTTTGCTGCTTTGGTGAGAACATGCTTATTTCTGTATAACGCTCCTAGTTTTTTGTGGACTTTTTTATGGTCATGGATATGTGAATGTCAAATTTAAGTTTATTGTCTATTTCCACTCCTAGCAATTTGGTGTGTTCAGTTGGGTATATAGTGGTGTTGTCTTTTGCTGTGATGTTAAAGTGAGAGTTGTTTTGAGTATGTTTGGTGGGTTGGAAGATGAGTAGTTTAGTTTTGTTTGGATTGAGTATTAATTGGGCATCGGATAACCAAGTTTCAACAGAGGAAAAGGCTTCCTGTGTGACTTTTTGCAGTTTGGGTAGGGACTGGGCTGAGCAGATGATGGTCGAGTCATCTGCGTATTGTATGAGTGTGCCATGTGTGGTGGCAGAGGCTAGATTATTTGTGAAAACAGAGAAGAGTAGGGGTCCAAGGATGGATCCTTGGGGAACCCCTATGGAGACAGGTAGTTGGGGAGATATGTCATTCTGCCATACAACAGATTGTTGGTGGTCAGACAGGTAACTCTGAAACCAGTTGGTGACTGATTGTGAGAAGGATAGGTTATTGAGGACAGAGATAAGCTGTCTGTGTGGGACCATGTCAAATGCTTTAGATAGGTCCAGGAAAGTAGCAGAGGAGAGATAGCCATTGTTTTTATGCTGAAGGATAGTGTTAGTAAAGGAGAGTAAGGCAGTGGTGGTGCTATGGTTTGGTCGGAAACCATGCTGAGTATTGGAAAGGAGGTTGTTAGTAAGGAGGTAGTCTGAGACCTGAGAGTGTATGCATCTCTCTAGTATTTTGGAGAGTGGAGAGAGAATAGCTATGGGGAGGTAATTGGTTAGTTCTGTGGAGGGTCCGCCTTTGTGGAGGGGAATTATATGTGATACTTTCCACAGTGTGGGAACATAACTTTCTGACAGAGATCGGTTAATCAAGATGGATACTGGGTAGGCCAGAGCATCAGCTGCGATTTGTAGGTATTCACTTGGGAGGTTGTCTGCTGCTAATTTGGTGGGTTTAAGTTTAGTTAAGAGTTTTTTTATGTTGGAGGTAGGTACAGGAGAAAAAGAGAAGGCAGTGGGGAGATTAGTAGTTGAAAGTGTGGGTTGGAGGGGGGGGGGTTGTGATGTTTAGCTAGTGATAGTATGGTTTGTGTGAAGTGTGTGTTGAATGAGGTAGCAATATTTTCTGAGGAGTGAGCGATGTTAGAAGGAGGGTACTGACTTTACTTTATTTGCCATTTGTTCTGAAGAAGCTCGGTATTGACCGAGTGAAAGCGTTTAACTTTTATTATTTTGTGCAATAAAGTTGGTTTTAACCATTTTTGGTTACTAACACTTCAATTATTGGAATCCGGGTCCTGGGCTTTGAGGGCTGTTATTCTTCTTGGTCTTTTTCAACATTGAACATTTTGATATTTTTAGGTATACACAAATCTTCACTTTGTTGGTTGTCCTAAGCACTGGACCCATGGATGCATATCATTCAATATGCATTCTCTTTGACCACTACTTTATTCATAACACTAAGCTTACACTTTTGCAGATGAGCATCTCAAACAGCTGAACTCATTTAGTCATTTCTGGGAACAGCTCTTATCTCGCATCCCTTGATTAAGCAAGTCATTACCAGATGGGCCTCAGTAACAAAACTGCAGAACTTGTAGTTTTCATCTTTTCTTTGCACATTTGACATAAACTTTGCTTATCGTGAATTTTACCAATTGGACATTGAATAATAACAAAAAAGTGAGCATCTGCACCGTTTTTAAACTGCACTGTTGTACAGGCAAATGTCATCACTTTCACCTCACTCGCCAATGTGCCCATTAAAATAGGTTCTGCACTTTTATTGTTGAAAGCTGTTAATTTTTTAACATCTCTGGATTTGCACTGCACTTCAAAATGACAAAAGCTTGTTGCATTTGTGACAGATATACCATTGTGCTGGACATGCCTCATTAAGATCATGGGTCTGATTAGTTCCACACCGATTTCCAAACTCAATGTTCTGTCCTAATTCAGTGTCATCTTTTAGATTCACTTGGCTGCATTTGCTTCAGTTATTTACTTGTTCACCTGTTTCTATCTCCTGTATCATGGTCTCAGCCCACACTTTTTACTGCTCGTGTTTCAGCAACCTGACACTTCACAAGCTCAGAATAATGGTCCATTTGTACTCCTTCTCTAAGGTTAAATCTGGATTCATAAGTACAGTAAGCTCTCAGTTAACCTGAACTCAAACAACCATCACTCTCAAGCAATCGTCAAAAAAGAAAATCAATGAAATATGGTACAATTTTCATGTGCTGCACTTTGTCCCCCCCCCCCACAGAAACATAACTTACGTTTTAGAGCTTTAAAAAGGAAGACAGGAATAAATTCCCTCTCTCCCCAACCTGAGAACAGTATTAGTCAGGCCTATTTTTAATAGTAACTCTCAAGTAACGAGAAACTACAGTTATCGGGCATCTACCAATCCCCATGGGTGCTGATTAGCTGAGAGTTTACTATAGACTTTACAAAACATTACTGCCTGCAACATCATCATCCTCTTTCGGCTTTTCCCATTAGGGTTGCCACAGCAGATCATCTCTTTCCATTTCTTCCTGTCCTCTGCATCTTGCTCTGTCACACCAACCGCCTGCATGTCCTCTCTCATCACGTCCATAAACCTTATCTTACGCCTTCCTCTTTTCTTCTTACCTGGCAGCTCCATCCTTAGCATCTTTTTCCCAATATACCCATCATCCCTCCTCAGCACATGTCCAAACCAATGCAATCTCAGCTCTCTTGCTTTGTCTCCAAACTGTTCAACATGAGCTGACCCTCTAATATACCGATTCCTAATCCTATCCATCCTAGTCACACCGAGTGCAAATCTTAACATCTTTAACTCTGCCACATCCAGCTCTGACTCCTGCCTTTTTGTCAATGCCACTGTCTCCAACCCATATAACATAGCTGGTCTCACTACCCTCTTGTAGACCTTCCCTTTCACTCTTACTAGTACCCGTCTGTCACAAATCACTCCTGATACTCTTCCCCACCCATTCCACCCTGCCTGTACTCTCTTCTTCACCGCTCTTTCACACTCACCATTACTCTGAACTGTTGATCTCAAGTACTTAAACTCGTCCACCTTTATCAACTCTACTCCCTGCATCCTCACCGTTCCTCTACCCTCCCTCTCATTTACACACATATATTCTGTCTTAGCCCTGCTGACCTTCATTCCTCTGCTCTCTAGAGCATATCTCCACCTCTCCAGAGTCTCCTCAACCTGATTCCTACTCTCACTGCAGATCACAATGTCATCTGCAAACATCATAGTCCATGGGGCCTCCTGTCTGATCTCATCTGTCAACCTGTCCATCACCACTGCAAATAAGAAAAGACTCAGAGCTGATCCTTGATGTAATCCCAGCTCCACCTTAAATGGATCTGTCACTCCCACTGCAGTCCTCACCACTATCACACTACCCTCGTACATATCCTGTACCACTCTTACATACTTCTCTGCCACTCCCGACTTCCTCATACAATACCACAACTCCTCTCTAGGCACCCTGTCATATGCTTTCTCCAAGTCTACAAAGACACAATGCAACTCCTTCTGACCTTCTCTGTATTTCTCCAATAACACTCTCAGAGCAAGCATAGCATCTGTAGTGCTCTTTCCTGGCATGAAACCATACTGCTGATCACTAATCATCACCTCCCTTCTTAACCTAGTTTCTACTACTCTTTCCCATAACTTCAAGCTGTGATTGATCAGTTTTATCCCTCTGTAGTTACTGCAGCTCTGCACATCACCCTTATTCTTAAAGATAGGTACCAAAACACTTTTTCTCCACTCCTCAGGCATCCTCTGACTTTCCAAAATTTCATTAAACAATCTAGTTAGAAATTCCACTGCCATTTCTCCTAAGCACCTCCATGCTTCCATTGGTATGTCATCTGGGCCAACAGCCTTTCCATTCTTCATCCTCTTCATAGCTGTCCTTACTTCCTCCTTGCTAATCTGCGTCACTTCCTAATTCACTATCCCCACATCATCCAACCTTCTCTCTCTCTCATTCTCTTCATTCATCAGCCTCACAAAATACTCTTTCCATCTACTCAACACACTCTCCTCTCTTGTGAGTACCTTTCCCTCACTATCCTTTATCACCCTTACTTGCTGCACATCTTTCCCAGCACTGTCCCTCTGTCTAGCTAATCAGTACAGGTCCTTTTCTCCCTCTTTAGTATCCAATCTCTCATACAACTCTCCATATGTCATCCTTAGATTCCTTAGCTTTTGCCACCTCTTTACTTGCACCTCATCTCCGTATCATGGTCTCAGCCCACTTTTTACTTCATCCCAGCCACTGGGGATGCACAAGCCAGAATAATTTCTTTTGTGCTCCCAAACCGGATAAATGGGAGGTTCATAAGTACAGTAAACAAACTACAGGGCATCTACCAATGCTGATTAGCTGAGAACTACTTTACAAAACATTACTGCCTGCAACATCAGTAACAATTTTATCTCAAATCTGGTCATCTTTTAAACTGACAAATATGCAGTGTTCTGTCATGTCACACAGGTTTCTCATAAAGATGACTTTTGTTTTCCCACTTTTCTGTACTTATTTATGAAAACACGCACCTTCATGTGCAACTTTTTGTTTGGACACAGAATTATGTTAAACTATCCATTACTGCATCAGAATCATATTCTTCCTCATTATGAAAGGCAACATAAGTGTAAATATGATCAACATATTTTCCCATCATATATGAAAGTGAGCTATACTATGCCTCACCATTCACCTGTCCAGTTTAGTTCCAGCATGGAAATGAGCAAAGTGTTACCTCCAGGTAGGTAATAAAAGTTGCTGTGATATGCCGAGCAGCTGTAGTGGATTAAACTTTGACTTCTTCTCTCTTTTCATATTTTTTTATTTTTATTTATTTTTTCCAGTAAATTAGCAATTATCATGTGTGATACCATGCCAAGAATGAAAGGGCTGAGTTTTTTTTTCCATTGTAGCTTGTTTTTTTCTTTGCATAACATAGGAAAATGCCCCTTTTGGTATGTACCTCACAAGACATCTACAACAACTGGAAAGGCCGCAAAAATACCTGACAAAGAGGATTACTGGCCTCAAACAGATGCCTTATGCAGACCGTCTCAAAAAAACTCCAGCTTTACTCCGTCGCATATCGCCTACTCAGGGGCGATCTCTGCCTAACATACAAAGCTATGACAAACCCAGAGCTGTTGGACATGCTCCACTTAAAGAAATCCCAATTCCTCCGAGCTACACGCTTGGGACCTAAACCTTGTCACCACAATAAACAGAACATGCTGGAGGGATATATTCCTGTCCCAGAGACTTCCCATACTCTGGAACAGACTACCTATCTATGTCAAACAGAGCTCCTCATTAGCACTCTTCAAGAAAAATCTTGATGATTGGATGGGTAATAGGAAATTCACCCCGGGGATCACTTCTGTGGTTCTGCTTGACAGGGGCACAGGAAAATAATTTTCTTGGGTGGCAAAAGCCAGGGTACATTTTTGGATAGGCTTGTATAGGCCCTAGGGCCAATAGCCTAGTACCTACCTATGAACCTATACCTTAAATAAGATTAAAGTTCATTTGTTTAGTTACAAGCTAAAAATCAACACATGTATAAAAATCTTGGTCCCTGAGCTTCATGACCCACACAGTTCATATTGCAGTTCAGTTTACTTCTTACTACAGCTTACCAAAGCACGTGCTCCATATTCCATTTTGTTTCATGACTCATCTAAATATCTAGAACATTTCATTTGTACCCTAGTTGTCTAAAACTCTTTGCACGCCTTATCAGTTTTTGCGATAGACACTCAACTTATTGGATCTGTCATAGGTTCATAGCTGTTTATTATGACCACAAGGGCATTTTTAAACTTAGCCATGCATCCCAAATCCTTGACACGTTCTGGTACCCTTGATAAGTGTAAGCAGGGCTTTGGGAGATGAGGCATTTACAAATAGGGCCTGGGAGATGTACCAATTACAGGCTGCCTGTGTCCATTAGTGACACAGGTGCCAAACGATGGAAGAATTTCCTGTTCCCCATCCAATTGTCCAAGTTGCATTTGAATTGGGTTAGGAGGAAGTCTGCTTCACATGGATGGGGAGCTTGTTCAAGAGAGGGGATAGTGTCTGGGATGCATACTTCCAGGAGGTCCTATTTATATCACAGGCAAGGATTAAGTCTTTTGAATGAGTAATTCTGGTGCTGCTTGTTTTGCAGATATGCAGGAGGTCCATTAGGGTGGGGTTTGACAATGTCTTGTATGGCAGGGATAGATTTCCCCTTATCAGCTGTAGGAAACAGAATACAGGGATAGGGGCCTTGAGGCAGTCTGAAGAGGACATGTTACTTATGCCCTGTGAATGTTCCAATTGTTGAATATGCCTAGTTAGGTATATACCAAAGGAGGCATTGTACTCAATGATAGGTATGATGAATGCCGAATACAGTGAAACAATGACTTCCTTGGACCTACATGCCATACCTTTGTTTATAAGTTGCAAAACATAGAATTATTTCCTTTCTACTGTAGACACGTGATGGTCAAAGGCAAGATTACTGTGTATCCCCAAATCCCTGACTACTGTATCAGCTCTTAGGGAGGGGTATGTTCTCAATATGATAGTTACCAGGAGTGGATGACTTCCCCAAGGATACTATTACACATTTCTTTGCATTTAGTTTTAGTCTATGGCTCTAACACCAGTTACTTGTCTGTGTCAGCCCTTCCTGGAGAACATTTGTGTTAGTGGAGGATTCTACACTGGCCCTAATTTGCAATCATCTGCAAATTTAGTCAGCCAGAGGCCACTGACATTGGCCTTGATTTCTGAGAAGTAAATACGAAAAAGAAGCAGTCCCAAGACTGATCCCTCAGGGACTCCACTTGTGACTGCCTTCTTTATAGAGGTGGAACTTCCTAAGTCCTGTCTGTGAGCCAACTGGCTATCCACTGGGTGATGTAACAGCTTATACCTAACCTCTTGAGTTTGTCAACAATGCCAGAGTGGACTATTGTGTCAAATGCTTTGGCCAGGTTATGGTAGGTGGTGTGAACCATTTTGCCCTCATCCATTGCTTTGGTAATCTTTTCAAAGGAGTCAACCAGGTTGAGTAGGCATGACCAGCCATGTATGAAAACAAGTTGTGTTGGGTCCACTTGCGAGGTTTTCTATGTCATTATTTATCATGTCCATGATAATTCTTTCCATGGCTTTGCATATGAGACTAGTGAGACGTATGGGCCTGTAGTTTCCAGCATCTGTAGCTGGCCCAATTTTTTTGCAGTGGGATGACTGTTGCTTTTCTCCATTCACAAGGCACAAAGCCTGTTTGGAGGCTACAGTTAAATAGTAATTCCAGAGGGTGTGATAGGTCATATTTCATGCTATTTAGAAGGCAGCCTGGGATATTGTCTGGGCCCAGTGATGCAGTGTTCTTAGCCATTAAGCACCTGCTTTCTAGTGAGAGCAGGGGGAATTATAGTTCATGTTATTTCCTGAGGGAAGATTGAGACGGGGTGAAGTTGGAGCTGAATTTCTTGGCTAGTAGGTTTGCTATATCCTCTGGCTCATAATAGCTGGGTCCACTAACAATGAGCTCTACAACCAATTGTGTATTACCTTTGAGGATGTGAACATAGTTAAAGAATGTTTAGTTCACAAAGAAATATCAGTATCACCCAAAATCAATGTGCTGGGAAGTCATCTACAAGTCTCTTAAAAATATGGGCTTATGATGATTTCCAGCATTGTACCCAAGGGAGGGTCTGTAACATGTCCATGGCTAATGATGTCATTGAGAAACACTAGGTATATATCAAGATCAGACTCATGTTAAGGTTTCCCGAGTTGGTTGGTTATACCACAAGGACTGGTTTATTGAAAATGATAACTACAATTGAAGAACTGCTCAACAAGAATACAAGTACATACTGCACACAGGTTCAGACGTTTAGGTATCAAGCTTGTGACTATTGATCTATAATCTTGATTACTGTTATGCTTTGTAAATACTGTCCATTAACATGTAAAAATGAACGTTCATTTGAATGCTTTTAAAAATTAGTCTGACCTTATTTTTGTGGCAGGTTATTTCAGTAATGCACCTATCCCAATATTTTCTATTATTTGGATTTCATTTTAATAGTAGATTTTGAGTCTTCTAGCTGTACATCCCAGGCATAGTTTTTTTTTTTTCAGAAAGAACTGGACTGAATTTTTTTTTTAAATCTACATAGATGTCGGAAGTCTGTGGGATATGAAGAATAAAAAATAATTCCTGGATTCTCTCTGTGCAAAATGTATTCTCATTCCAGTAAATTAATTTGTCTAGGTAGGAACCTTTGCACCTCAACTAGTTCTAAAACTGCAGAAACTGGTGGTATTTCATTCACTAAAAGGACACAAGTGAAAAATATAAGGGACCAATGACATCTCAGTAATAAGTAAACATGTTCTTTAATATTACACAAACTATTAAGTATGGCTTCCTAACGTTATTTCATATACACTGATCAAAATTTAACTCATTGTCTGTCAAATATTTGTTTTTTTCTGATCATTTGTCTGTTATTGTTGTAATAAATCAACATATCCCTTTTCCAAGCTTTACGGTACTGCATTTGATAGCATTAAGAATAAGTTTGTTATGGCTACATCAGGTACATATTTTTAGTTCAACTTATAGAACTTTTGCATCATTTGCTAAGTTGATAATATTTACTAGTTTGTGATTGTTTGCATATTGTGTTAACCGTTATCCCTTCCCTAATTTTATAGCTTAAAAATGATCATATAGGAGGGATTCCACCACTGACTCATGGAACTCCGCAGTATACACCACTTGAGAGTCATAAATAACCTACCACTCTGGACTATACTGTATTCTCACATTTAATCTGTTGTTCACCCATGTGAT
Source organism: Protopterus annectens (assembly GCF_019279795.1). Taxonomy (NCBI): domain Eukaryota; kingdom Metazoa; phylum Chordata; order Ceratodontiformes; family Protopteridae; genus Protopterus; species Protopterus annectens. The sequence continues at coordinate 1,612,526,865 of NC_056739.1, read as the reverse complement.
TACATAACTACTGACATTAGCTTTGACTAGCTGATCTATGACACCCTTGTGGAGAATTGTGTCAAGGACAAAGACCTTTTCATTGAGGGTGGCTGTTGCTTTGTTGAAACTGGCTCCAGAAAAAGTAGATAAGGCATCTGCCTTTGTGAACCTGCATCACTCCATGATTGTTAGACACAATTTTACTGAAAATGCTGGCAAGCGTGATGTTTTTAAAATTGTTTGGATTACATGCCACTCCCCCCTTCCTGTACTGTCACTATGACAAGTTGGTGTAGGATATCAGGAACTTATCAAGCAGTTTTAGGAGAACATGCAGTAACTTACTTAATTGCCTTTGATCTTGTAAATGAAATTGCCCAGGATATTGATTAGATGCATAGAGTTAGCCTTATCACACCTGATTCTGACACTGCAATGAGGCATAAGCAGATGAGATGTTAAACTGAGGTCCCATCTTCTTGAGTTGGTGGTAGCTCCACTGGATGTATAAGATCCCATAACACCTATCAAAAGAGTCAAGGATACTAGCTTAGTGGGCCTAACTTGGTCAACAAAGAATAAAAGAAAACATTCTTTCATACTAATTTCCTTCCTCTGCTTATTTTTCTGTCATGTTCATTATGATATTACATTACTCAAAAGATTATAAAGTCAAACAGAAGCACAAACCAGTTCAAAAAAATAAAAGTAGCCCAAGTGAAGCAGCTGGATTGGACCCACTCACCAAAAATGGATGACAAACCACTTTAATCAAATCAGAACATAAATCCAGGAACAAAACAGCAGTATAAATACAAGTTAAATACATTAAATATAAAAAAATGAAATTATAAATTTATAAGAAGACAGATGGTATGTAATAAATAGAATAAAAAACATTTAAAACCATGTAAAATGACAATATGATATATGTGTGTGTAACGTGGTATATTAAACAGTAGTTATTTGAGAGGTCATATTACCCTCTAACATCAGTGTTGATGCTGGCCATAATGAAGAATAAATATTTATGATTGTTGTTTTTTATTATCATATAAATGTTTTAAATTCTTTCCTGTTTTATACACAATAGTAGGCAGATCTAATATTCTTTTCATGTTTAAGAATGGACCGGTTTTCAATAAAATATCCAGAAAGTAAGGGGAAAAAGACTCTCTCCCTTTGTTGACAACCTCAATCATAATGTTAATAATAAATTTGTGAGGGTAACTGAATAATGTAGTAGAAAGTTAGAATAAGTATTTTTCTAAAAATCTTTGAAATTAACTTCTTATCATGATAGTCCAAATCATTAATATGTTCTTTTTCTCCCATTGTTTTACCACAGTGTTAATATATTTCCTTATTAAAAAGTATAAAATTGTTTTTGGTATTACTGAGTATAAATCCTTGATGTCAGTGGTTATAAACATATAGGTATCTTTAAAAGGTATTTTATCAATTGCTTCTAAAAAACTCCATGAGTCCTTAGAAATGTGTGTTTCATTGAGTACATGTTCTTTTAACTTGCTGTCTAAATATTTTGCCAAGGGGTGGGTGATGGAACCTTTAGAATCAACTATTAGTCCAAACATTACAGATAGTCTGGGATACTTCAATGAAAAGATCTTGTAGTTCATTTCTTATTTTGTTGAAATAAATAACATCTTCTCATTATAACCTTGTCTGGTTTCATAATTCTTTAGCATGCGCAAAACTTTATTTCATTGTTGTTGTTGTTGTGTCGCTTATCTCAGTTATTTACATGCCGAGTTACCAGCCCTGATGCACCACTACCACAAATTGAAATTATGTATGTCAAGTTCACAAATGTTTTTGAATAGTTGAACCACAGGGTGGAGTGGAGGCTTGTAAGTGCTAGATGCAGTCTAAGGATTAACGAAAGAAGCAGAAAGGGAATTATTAAAAAATAATTTTTAAATTTAGTTTACGTGTGTAAATTCTTAGATCCATTAAAGTACTGGCAATATCCAGGGATTGTGAGGGCACAAAGGTAAGCCCTTTGGCAAACAGATCGCAATGTTTTGGCCTAATTTCATTGTTGGAAAAATTATATTCATTAAAATCACCCAAGGTGTTAAGTAACAATGTGACAGGGGATGATCCAAAATTTGTTCTGGTATACCCAACAACATGTTGGAAGTATCAGGTGTAGATACAATTAACTCCTGTTGTTCCAGTTCTGGAACCTCCTCCCACCCCTGTTCCATTGGTTGTGGGTGTTCACAGGAGCCATCTCTCAGTTGTTGTTCATAGGTGGGCCCTTGTTCCTCAGACACTCTAAACATCTTAGAGGTGGAACTTCCTGTGGGTCTAAAAAAACCTGCCCAGAATTCCTGGGTGTTGTATCCTTACTATTGTTTTCATTAGTATTGTTGGCAGAATAAGAGTTGTTAAATGTGTTGGGTATGCCATACCTTTGCCATAATCATTTCTGTCTCTAGTCAGTTTTTTCACCTTTCTAGCTTTTATGGATCTCACAAGTTAGTCAATACTCTTGAATATTCTCAAATGCTCAAATTTAAACTTGTTTTTGTTTTTTGTTATTTTTTTATTCTATTTATTATAAACCATCAGTCTTCTTATAAATTTATAATTTCATTTTTTATATTTAATGTATTTAACTTGCATTTATACTGCTGTTTTGTGTCTTGCAGTTTGTTGCCACATTTAGGATTTCATTTTATCTTATCTTATTCAGCTCATGAATATTTAATGTAAAGTCATTTATCTGCCCTAATTAATTTTGAAATATGTCACTTCCTATTTGGTTTGTATAAAAGGAAGTAGCTATGCTTTAACTGTTGTCTGATGAAGTCTAGATTATCTAGATGAAAGCGCTTATCCATTTTGTTCCTGGATTTATGTTCTGATTTGATTAAAGTGGTTTTGTGATTTATACTACTGAGCCATCCATTTTTGGTGAGTGGGTCCAATCCAGCTGCTTCACTTGGGCTACTTTTGTTTTTTTTTTACTCAAAAGATCCCTTTACTTTGCATTTGTTACAACAGGTAACCCTCCAGCAACCAGATGTACCATAGTTATATTGTCTGTTTCTCTAAAGTGCATCCAATATCCTACTCCCACTTTCAGTACACATGCTTTATATATAAAAACTTTGCTTACATTTACTAAGTAAAACAACAGCTTTACTTTTGTTACATTTACCATTCTCCATACATAATAATGCCATGAGCTTGTATCTGTATCCATCATGCAATGTACATATTACACTGTTGCTCTTGTTTTGTTTTCCAAATGACTGCTGAGTTTAGATCCAACGGCTCCCTCTATATCTCCTTTTTTCTAGTACCATCACCATGGGGTACCCCGATGTGTTCCTTTGTTAGGTGGGTTCTGTTCCTCCAGACTGAAGGGACCTATCAGTCATCATGAGCTATGCAATACCCCCAGTGCTTGGAAGAGAAGTGAGGGGGCCGTGAGGATCATAGTAAGGCCAAGCTGACTTGTTCTGCTAGTCTGATATCCCACTCTTCATTGCTGACAGTTTCAGGTTGGGTGAACAATCAGAAGTAGTACCTCAAGTATATGCACCCCCCTGGGCCCTGTAGACAACATAGCCATATGAGAGGTTAGTTTTGAGAAGATATGCATAAATCATAACAGAGTCCTACAATAAGAATGTGTGTGCTACTAGATTACTTAATGCTCCAGTGACTCAAGATTTCTTGTTTGGTCAACCAGCAGGTAATGTTTTATTTATTTGTTTGCTTGCTTGCTTCTTTGTTAGTAGCCACTTTCAGTCATGAGAAAATAAGAGGAGAAATAATATAAAAATATACATACAAGCGAAAAACACTGGGATAAAAAAAATCAATACAGGGCACAATTATTTAGGGTATGGTTGTTTAGGGATAGAATGTCACATTACACTGCATTACATTGTGAAGTAAGTAGAAGTGAAAATGTAGGTTTGGTTTACTTATAATGCATTTTAGAAGTGTCATGTTACACTAACATGTAAGGTAACGGGAATATATTGAAAGCATATATATATATATATATATATATATATATATATATATATATATATATATTTATACATACACATATACATATATATATATATATTTTTTTTTTTTGTGGGAACAGTGTCTTAATGTTAGTTTCTGATTATTCAAAGTGAATTTATTAATTACTCAATTGAATGTTTAATTGAACAATTGATTAGGATGATTCAAAAGGGGATGTGTATGATGTTACAATTTATAAGCATCATTAAAACATCACCACATTTTTCCTGCGTGTTTTTTTTATTTTTTTCCCGTGCTTTTTGCTTATATGTATATTTTTGGTTAATTTTTTTGTTGTATTTTTTTTGATTAGAAATAATATAAGGCAGATTGTAATATATCCAGAGAATTACTTACAAAAACTTGTACTAAGAAAAATTTCATTAAAAATAGCAGCAGTTAATTATATAGAAAACATGGTTTACATTATATTCATTCAATAAGGAACAAGCATTTTGTTTGTGGTTACCCATATCTCTCTCTCTCATATATATATATATATATATATATATATATATATATATATATATATATATATATATATAATCCTGTTCTACTCTCTTTCATATATTTCTCTTTCCTCAGTTCTTTCTCCTCTCCATAGTGCTAATACTACAACACACCAACACTCTGTTTCTTCTAAACAAACCTTTACATCTAAATTAACTTGTTGCTACTGTATAGATATGCACTGAAACCTGTACATAACTGTTAAATTGACTATTTCACTTTTCTGTATATTTTTCTTGTTATATGCCATCTGTGATATAAATGTTTGTGTTGAATAGCTGTGATTGTAACTGGAGCTTTTCTCCTTGGGTCTCCAATGAAAACAGCCCTTTGGCTCAGCTGGACCAACCTGGTTAACAAATGACAAAAAAAAGTATATATTTTATATATATATATATATATATATATATATATATATATATATATATATATATGTGTGTGTGTGTGTGTGTGTGTGTGTGTGTGTGTGTGTGTGTATCTAGAGAGAGAGATAAATATATTTATCTGTACAGAGATTTGCACACACACACACACATATATTATATACACATACATATTATATACAGATACACACATATATACAGGTAGAGGGAGATCAACAGTATATATGGGTAGACGGTGGCATTCCTCATATCAATTTGCAGATAGTTGTAATTCAAACTTTCTGCAATGTATCTACATTCAGCATATCAGAATGCAGATTACTGAGTGTGCGCTTTTAAACGTAAGAGATGGCACTAACTGTATTTTTTGTGCAAGATCACACAGAGTAGGATTCAAAAATTTGTCCTTTTCTTCACTGTTGTATGATCTTGGAGTTGGTATATTTAAAGTAGTGTAGGTGTGGGGGGTGCTGGAGAGCTTGCCCCCCCACAAACAAATGTCACTTTCTTGTTTTTGTTTTCAACATGTAGGGGTTGTCACTCTAGTCTGATTGAATAATTTTACTATAGGGAATCATTAGTTAAATGCAAATCAGCTATTCAGTATAGATCCTAGAGAGAGAGAGAGAGAGAGAGAGAGAGAGAGAGAGAGAGAGAGAGAGAGAGAGAGACAGAGAGAGAGAGACAGAGAGAGAGACAGAGAGAGAGAGAGAGAGACTCCATTCCTGTGCTCTGCCTGTTTTTCTTCTATCTTCCCTGCATCCTGACAAATTACTTCTTTCTTTTGGTTTTTTTTCTACACTTTGTCTTACTCTTCATCTTTTCCACCATCTTTTCAACACACCCTAACTGATCAAAACTGCACTGTAATAAGTTAATAGATCCATCGCCGCATAGGCAAGTTACTAGACATGGGTTCTAGAAGACTCTTGAGGAAACTAACCCATTTCTGAAATGCCCCAGTACATTAACTGGTTAAATGACTTACCCACAGTCATGCAGTAGGCAAATGGATGCTGAGGGAATCAAACCCAGAAATGCAGGAAACGAATTAATAGCTCATAGCCTAAATGTGTAGGAAATAACTGAATTAAATTAAGGGTTTTGGAGCCACTAGGCCTCCTGAAGCCATGGAGTTTTAAAGGCTATCTATATGTATTTTAGAGCTTTCTTCCAACCTTTTGATCTAATGATGGACCGAACAAAAATTATCACTAGAAAAAGAAATATAATCTTATTTTTTTCTTTTGGTAATGAAGTACGTTGTATCCAAGGCTTAATGCTCAAAGCTGGCAAAATGACATTTCCCAATAAAATGAGAAGGCAAATATTTGCAAGAATACAGAAAGCATATATTTGAATAGTTTCTGCCTCCAATGCCCTCCAAGAAAAAGACAGTCATCTTCCATATACCCTTTTGGTGTGTCTTTTGTTAAATTGGGATGAATGTGAAAGAATGAATGGCTACAGTCATGTATTTTAAGTTGCTGTCCTCGAATATATGCATCATGTCTCCTCACCTGTACTCCAAAAAGACAGCCACTTTCTGTTTACCCCATTAATTCCATACTGTAATGAAAGTGGAAGAACAAATTGCCTTAATAATATATATTTCAACACAGGGAGAACTGTGTATACACAGCATGCCTCCTTATCTCACCCCAAAAGATAGTCATGTCTATAAACATCTCATGCCTGACTGCGAAGTAAAAAAATATTAATCACAGTAGTGTATTCCAACTTATTATTCCTCAATAATATACGGTCCTTATAGAAACTATAGCAACCTTCTGTGCGTTTCTTTGAAGTTTTATTGTGATAAAAGTTGAAGAACTAATGGCCATACTATCCCTGGCCACCACACAGGCTACACTGACCTTCTGTGCACATATCTGAGTGGGGTCTGTTTAGACTAGGTGAGGTCCAGAGCTGAGGCTCAGGGTGGGGTCCCTCTACCAAGTCTGTATCAAAATACCTTATAAAGCCTAGTGTCTAGGTCTGACTGGAACTCCAGATAATTGGAAAGTATAGATGTTCTGTGACATATTTTAAGGCATTAATTTTGAAAGACAATTAATTTTGACTGTTCTTTTGTTTTACTGTTAACCAGAAGAGTTATTTATGTGCTGCAGGTAAAATGTTTTCACACATGCACACACACAGTGACACTGCACCTGCCAGGCAAGGTCTATCACAATACACACACACACACACACACACACACACACACACACACACACACACACACACACACACACACACACACACACACACACACACACTGTATGCTTACTTACAGGCAAAGTGGCAGAGTGCCAACTCACCTACAGCATGACCTTTGAAGTGTTAGAGGAAAATAAAGCACCTGGATAACACCCACACAGAAACAAGGAGAACATATAGACTATATACAGAAGGAATCCCAGCCAGGAACTTAACCAGGCAATGAAGCACTGTGAGATGGCAATGCTGCATGCTGTGCCACTATGCCAATGATCAGTCACTTTCAGACATATCCTGTCCAGATTACCAAAGATTGCCACTTGCATATAATACTGCTGTTTGAGTGTAATGGAAAGTGAAAGAAATTATGGTTACTCTTAGATACACTGCAGCAACCCACATACACATGTGCATACAAGTGTAAGTCACAAGAGATATAAATTTACATTGATTTCAGCAAATACAATACATTGTATGATGCTGCTCCTGCCAAGCTAGACCACTGACTATTCAACTTTAATCAAACAACAGCAGGGGTAAGTCACTTTTATTTTCAGCTTCCATGCCAATGAATTGCAGCTTCTTTATTTACTCTATACATCTCAAATGTCTGATTATGTTTCAAAAGTAGCCATAGTACATTATTCCAATTTTCTTTGCATAAATTCATACTAGACCAGCAAAGCCAGATTAATCACTGTTTAACTTAACAACAATAGTGGGATTAGTCATTTTCATCCACAGACAGCCCACATAACCAGCAAATATAGTTATTTTGCTCACTCCATATCCCTCAAATGCCTAATTGTGATAAAAATAATGGCTATAGTTATGTATTTCAACTTTGTTTTCATAAACAATAGGCATAGTAAATTACTCCAACTTACTTCACACAAATACACATTAGTCCTGCTATGCCAGAATAATGACCGCTTAACTTGGGCAAACAACAAACAACTGATTCAAACATTTTCATCCACAATTGCCTGCCATGCCCATCACACTTTGTTGATTGTGTAAACCTGAAATATCTGATTGTGGTAAAAATAAAAACAAAATAATGGCCACAGTTACATATTTAAAGTTTGCTTCACACAAACACATAAGCACGGTAGTAAAGTATTCAAGCTTACTTTACAGAAATGTACACTAGTCTTGCAAAGCCAGACTAATGACTATTTAACCTGAGCAAATAACAATAGAGTCAGTCACTTACATTTACAGGTAACCCTTGTACCCATCAGCTATAGCTGCTTTGCAGAACGTGTGCACCTCAGTAGTCTGAGTCTTAAATTACTACAGTAGTATATTTTAATTTTGTTTCACAGAAACAGTTGCCAGAGTAAAATATCCCAACTTTCTTCATACATATACACATTGAGATTGTAAAGCCAGACAAATGATTAACTAAAGCAAGCTACAGCAGGTTCAGTCACCTTCATCCACAGACAGCTTGTAGGGCCATATCCATCAATTATAACCATTTTGTTGATTGTTTTCATCTTGACAGCTGACTGTAATAAAATAAAACGCAATAGTAATTTATTTCAATTTCATGTTATCCAAAAACACAGGCTTATAGCCAGCTACAGTAAGGAATTACAACTTGCTTCACCCAAATACACATTAATCTTCCACAGCTACCCACTTCACTTATCTGTTCACCTGCTAGGATAAATATGTCCTGTATATCTATACATTGTGCAAGATATCTGCTTGTTTGACTGGATATAATAATAAAAAAACTTAGCTGTTACAGTTCAGACTGTCTGACCCTGATCACAGCATTCCACTGCTGACCCACATGGTACCACTAGCTATGAACTCTCACTACTGTTTTCTTCATATCCCCTAAACTGCTGAAAATTTGTGGGATTTATTCTCCATCCCACCCATGGTCTAAGCAATGTAGCTCTGTAATCCATTGTCTAATGGTTAAGATAAAGCACAGCCATTAAATTGGTACCCACCTGCATATTTTATGCTTGTGCATTACCTCACCTATTGGACACTGCTGTCATGGCTTCTTTTGAATAGATGAGCCATGACAGCGGTCTTTCTTTACTAATGTAAATAAATAAAAATCAGCACTACAGCTGCCTAGTTTGCCTATGGCTAAGGCCAGTCCTATCTGGCACTAAATACAGTAAGTGAGCAGATTTTGATTTGGAAAAGAAAGGGAACAGTGCCTTAATTTAATGTACTTCCTGCTTTTTAATGCTCCTCAGTAGCATCTGTGTTTTACCATTATATGTCACTACTACCTTGTTTCAACCTTCAGGGGACACTTTTGCCTTCCTGAATGACTTTTAGAACTTCTCACTTTTCTAGTAATATGGCCTTTCCTTTTCTGTATTCTGTGTTTGCCACATGTACTATTGTATTTCCCTTCAATCTGCATATTTGTTCAGAATAGTCTACATTCTTTATTTGAGTTAGCCAGCACTGGTATTATATGATTTCTTGTAGCAATGATAACTTGCTTCCTACTCTGTGTTTACTTTTACTTATTAAATTATTAATGACGCACCTAATCATTTCCAGTTGTACCTCAGCTGTATGACTCTTGTCTGGTTGTTTTTGTAGACATTAGAATGATTATTATCTTATCTAATGTTGCAGCTTCCTTTGACAGCAAATCAAGCCATGTTAAAACATGTGGATACATACCTGGCCTGTGGCAAAAGGCCATAATAGTACCAATTCATAAAGGGTAGAGGAGGAGGGACACATTAGACCAAAACAATTTTCAACCAATCAGCCTGACCTGTATTCCGTGTAAAATCAATGAGAGAATAATAATGCAGCTTATGCAAACTAACACTACTTCTGTTACATATGAAAATGTATGTGTTTATTGAAGACAGTTTGTCTCTTGAGTTTTGTGACAATCCTTGAAGAAGTAAAAGCAGCATTTGATAGAGAACTAACACAGCAAGATGCCTGACTTGACTTTAACAAGATACATATCAGTCCATGCATAATTCAGTAGCAGACACGTCAGACAACTCAAAATGGGTGAGGGATATCTGTCTGTCCTGACTGGGGTTACCATTAGTATCCTATGGGCCTATGTACTGGTCTCACTTGTTGGGCTTTTTTTCTTAGATGCAAAAGTGGAAAATGGTCTCTTGATAACTTCAAAACAAAAATAACATACCTAGTGCACTAGTAATGAACTAAGCTTTAATATCAGCAAATGTAGCACACAAGATTTGGCAAAAAGAACATACATTTTGACTGCAAAATACATGGTCAAAGCATAAAAGATAACAACTATGGACATTTGTAGATAATTTAAACTTTTATACATTCACAAAAAAATTATTTCTATGTTAGAAGGCAACATTATTACAGCTTTCTAAAAACATACACATCCAAGTATTGCCTCGACATCTTCTCAGCCTTCTCAAGGTTCAAAAAACAATTTAAACTTTGACCAGTGTGTATTATAAATGTTAGAAGAGCATGCTATGTAGGCCTTTTAATTCTAAACAGTATGTTTAGTCATTCCTAGGAGATCAGACTCTGTTAGTGAATACAGAGCTTCATTTTTCAGCATTTGAATATAGCATGAAAAGGTACAGGATTGCGCAGTAGAAATGTATAAATTTGGAAAACATGAACTATTTATAAAAACTTCAGGAACTATCATTATTTTCTATTTATAGTTCTCTTAGAATAGAGATAACTTCTGCATAACCTATGAGGCAACATCTGATATAGTTTTGTTTGAAAGTCTTTTCTGGGGATGTACTGCTAGAGAAGCTGAAACTAGATCAAGGAATATAATAAGGAAAATAAATAATTATAGAAAGAAAGTAAGATATACATTACGTAACCATTACATATAATCTTTCAAGATTATGGAATACGAGCTTTCAATATTGGAATAAGCTTCATCATATACTCAAAAGAAGTCAGTCACTAGTAGCTTCCTTCAAGATGCTGTATGCGTGTATCGGTGTGAATATATATGTGTATTTATATAGATAGAATTTGAGAAGCAGCAATAATCTTTAAAGTCAGTGTGTTGTAGAGTTGCAAACTTGATGGGTGAACTGATTATCCTATTATTTTTAAGGTGGCAAATGCAGATGCAAGACTATACAGTGATATGAAATAATATAAAGCATTTTTTCATCTAGATAGGAAGAGGGGAAAACTCTGAAGTTGTATTTGTTGCTGTACTACGACATAGTTATTATAGATAAAAATAAAGTAATTCTGTACAGAAGGCTGTACTACTCCCTAGATAATTATGGATGTAGTATAAGCCAACATTTAAAAAAATGATTATTTTCAGGGATTGATAACTATGACAAAATATACTATTAACTTTTGGCAACTTTTTAACAAACAACTTCTATCATTTTTGCTCCAACGTGATGGAAACAAGCAATTATAGAACCTTTACCTAAAGGGAAGGGCAAGGTGATAGTTGTGAAGTAGCTAGTTGCAGACTTGCAAGACTTGCTCTTTTATTTTGTTAAGTTGTTTGAAAGGCGCAAGATGGATTTATTGTCAGCTGAATTTTAGAGGCTGGGCTTTGAAGAAAACATTATATATACATCCAAAAAAGAAACCTACAGCTAAAAAACTATAATATGTGCTTTTACCCACAATATAGTCATAAGCACTGATAAATATTATAAAGACAACTTGTAGTTTATCCTGACTGAGGGAAAGATTTTGACAGAGTAAACACAATGTATATACTGGAAAACTACTAAGTGTGTGAATAAACCCATATCTCTGGGAACAGATCAAGTACTTCATAAGTAAAAAAAAAAAAAGACAAAATTAAATTAACTTTTAATTAGAACTTAACATTACGATACACAGAGCTCCACTGGACTCAGAACTGTGCCACAACTTGTAATGTCTGTTTTGGATCTGATAATGCCACAGAAAATGTCAATAATAAAATATGCTGGTAAAAGTGTAGATCAATGTGTGTGTATGTACCTTTAAGAAGCTATTCAAGGGCTTGCACAAGTGTATAAATACTGAGCATGTGCAAGTCTGACTGCCATTTTGTAGTAAGCTGTAGAGATGTAACCATGTATGTATGTAAGGTCTGTCTGTTAACCAGTTCATTTATATTTATGATGCTGCTATCCATCCTGATGTGTTTCTATGTATTAAAGCATCTAAACAAAATACCCTGGCTGCTTGTCATCTATGTTAGAGAGGGACAAGCAACATGGTGTCAGAAGTGGCATGTCTAAAATGACATGGTGTCAGAAACGGAATGTCTAAATGACTTGAGGCCAGGATGGAATCCAAATTCTTCAGTTTGAGATCGAGAGGCACTTGGTTGAAACTGGAGGAATATAAAGGAGTGAATCATCCCTACAATGTGTATACTTCACAAAACAGTTCCGAAATGATTTTTGGATATTAAAACTTGGTCAGCACTATTGTTTATTCACAAAATATGAAATGAGACATACCGAACTTTCTGAATGATATTTGCATAAACCGATATGTCCAATATTGATAAAAATATTCAAATTACTATGGAAAATGTTTGAAATCAAGTCCGAATTGCATAAAATTGCCATTTATCTGAGCAGTACAAAATAAATAATAAATAACAGGAAACAACTGCATTTTTGCTAGGCACATGTTTTCGTATTAATCAAAGATGTCTGAGTTATCAGAAGTGTATAAGGTGTTAGCATGTTTGTGCAGTATTACAATAAAATTATTTTGCAGAGTATAGCCATTACAGAGCATATTTCACAAAGTACAGCATTTCAAAGAGTTTATTGTGCATTTGAATGTTATTACAAGCTCACAGAACAGTTTGTTCATACATAATTGCAAGGGCCATATTTTCAGTGTGTTTGTATATACTTTGTGGGTATGGCTGACGGAGTTTGAAAACCCAGTGCACTTGTGTTTGACAGTAATATTGCAGAGAACTGGAGAGTGTTTGAGCAAGAGTATGACATTTTCATACAGGCTGCATTTTCTAATAAAGATGACCATACAAAGGTATTTATTCTACTTAATTTAGCTTGATCAGAAGCCATAGAAAGGAAACGTTCATTTGTGTATTCAGCTGCTATCTATACAGGGGAGGGGGGAAAACTATCATACTGTTGTACAGGCTAAGTCAAGGGAGGACCTTGAGTGCCTAAAATGTAAATGTGTAACCCCCAGACAAATGTTACAATGGAAAGGCACTTATTTTATACAAGGGATGAAAAGCTTGGTGAAACTGTTGCTGCATATATAACTGACTTGAGAAATAAAGCTAAAACATGCAGATTTGAGGATTTAAGGGATGAGCTGATAAAGGACAGACACGTGTGGTATTAAAGATGATGGTGTGAGAAAGATTTTGCTTTGTGACAGTGATTTAACTTTGAATAATAAAGTCATTGAGATTTGTCAGATATATGAGCTCACAGAAAAGCACACAAATATGCTTACAAATGAGAATACCTATAGAAGGCACAGTGATAAAACTCATGTAGATAGTATGCAGTATGCATCATGTAGTTAAAGGAAAAAGGCACAAGCACATGGCAGCAACTGTAGCCCCTGCAGCACTCACTGGTAAATCCCAGAGCTTTCCAGCAAATTCCAGAGTTTGCACAGTTTCAGTGAAGCATAAGAGTGAGTCAGCAAACTCAAACATGGGCCCCAACCCAGTTTCATTGCCAACTGTTGTAACTGTGGTGGAAATCATGAATCTAAAAGGGAAACATGTTTAGCTTTTGGTCAACAATGCCACAAATGCAGTAAATGGAATAATTTCAAAAGGGTTTATAAATCAAAAGGCCCACATTCTTTTATTAAAAGGGAACATTTTAAGAAATGAGTTGATCAATTAGAGAGCGCAACCCTACTCTTTATGTCGATGGTGTGTCAGTGCTTTATGAAACAGTCAATGTAGATTTAAGGGTAAAGAATGAAGTATTTTGTACTGTTCGGATAAACAGCAAACCCATAGAGCTCAAGGTTGACACAGGTTCCAAGTGCAATGTTATGTCAGCAACAACATTTGCTAGAGTATGTGTTGGTGAAAAGCTTGATTTGGCAAAGTGTGCAAAGCTTGTTGCTTATGGAGGTGAAGAAATTCAGACCGAAGGCTCACTAATGCTTTCATGTTACTCTGCTGGGAGATGTTACGACTTGTTATTTTATGTGGTCAAGAGGCATGTCCAGTCACTATTAGGACTCAGAGGCAGTTTAAAAATGGGACTGCTTCATTTATTTCATTTAACAAAGAAGTCCACCATGTTAGCTTGCAAGACCAGAACTCTAATTTCACCCAGCACATTTTTCTACCTATGCTGATCTTTTCAAAGACAAATTAGGGAAGCTTCCAGATGTGTACTCCATGAAGTTAGATCCAGAGGTCAGTCTGGTTATCAGTCCAGCTCATAAAGTTCCAATAGCCATGCAGGACAGAGTTAAAGCCGAGCTAGATAAAATGGTGTAACAAGGTGTGATTTGTCCAGCTGAAACTCCAACAGAATGGGTATCTTCCATGGAGGTAGCTCATAAAGAAAGCTCAGATGACATCAGAATATGTATTGTTCCACAAGATTTGAACAAAGTGCTAAAAAGACCTCATCATCCAATGTGCACAGTCAAAGAAGTCACAGCCTTGATGCCAAATGCCACTGTTTTTTTCTGTCTTAGATGCAAAGAGTTCATTTTGGCAAACTCAGCTTGACAAGAAATCATCATTGCTCACTACTTTCAGTACTCCGTTTGGCAGGTACAGATTTTTGAGAATTCTATTTGGGATAAATTCTGCAAGTAAAGTCTTTCAACATTAAATGGAGCAATTTTTTTCTGGGTATCCTAGTATTATAGTTGTCGACATACTTTCAGGAGGCCATGGTATAACTGAGCATGACAGAAACCTTAGAAAAGTTCTGGAAAGGGCACGTCAAGTGAATCTCAAGTCTAATCCACAGAAATACAAATTCAGGCTACAAGAAGTTACTTATGTTGGACATTTATTTTCTAGCTTAGGCTTATGTCCAGACCCTTCCAAGCAAACAGCTATTCTTGAGATGCCAACTACAGACAATGTTGAAGCCCTGCAATGTTTTTTTGGCATGGTTAACTACCTAGGCAAGTTCATTCCAGACTTGAGTCAAATATCTACACTGCTCAGTGAACTGACACATAAAGATGTATCATGGTCTTTGTTAGAGCAACACCAAAGAGCATTTGATGTCCTGAAACAGAGAATTGCCAGCCCACCAACTCTCAGATCCTGTGATGTTCACAAACCATTTACTCTTTCATGTGATGCTTTGAAATTTGGTCTTGGTGCAGTCATTCTGCAAGACGATCAACCTGTTGCCTATGCATTGAGAACTGTTATCCAAACTGAAATGCAGTATGGCCAGATCAAGAAAGAGCTTTTGGCAATTGTGTTTGCATGTTCTAAGTTCTATGGTTATGTTTATGGTAGACCTATCCAGACTGAAACAGGCCACCAACGTCCAGACACAATCTTAAGAAAGCCTGTGTATTCAGCTCCAGACAGACTGCAATGCATGATGCTGAGATTGTAAAAGTATAATTTCACTGTTGTCTACAAGAAAGGAAAACTTTTTTATCTTGCGGATACATTATCCAGGTCACCCAAAAATACCACAGAACAGCACGAGGATGAGATCCTTTATTTTGAAGGCGTGGAAGTATGACATTTTTCTTCCACACATCTTGATGAGTTGAGAGATCATGCAGCCATGAATCCAGATTTACAAAGGCTCAACCATTTTATCAATCAAGGATGGCCGTCAAAGCAATCTAGTCTGCTAGACAGGGGTCCAGGAAAGTAATAATGTGGGAAGAAATAGCCAGGGAATTGTTATGGCTAGGCTTGTATAGGCCCTAGGGCTGATAGCCTAGCACCAACCCATGAACCTATGAACCTATGAACCTAGTTTACCTCAGGAAGTGCGGCCTTATTTTCCATACAGAGATGAGATTTTGTCTGACAAAGGTCATTATGAAAGGTCCAAAAGTAATTGTTCCTAAGTCCTTGCAACAAGAGTACATTACTATCTTGCATTGTGATCACCCAGGAACTGACTCTACCAAAAGAAGGGTAAGAGGTTTAGTATTTTAGCCTTCTATGTCACAAGACATTGAGAGAGCACTATCATCTTGATCCATGTGTAATAGTACAAAGCCACATCAACAGAAAGAACCACTTTAGCTAAACCAGATTCCTGAACTACCTTGGTTGACTGTAGCCACTGATATTTTCAAGTGGAATGGTCAACTTTATCTGGTGTTAGTAGACTCTTACTCAAACTGGTTTGAGATTGACCTCTTTCTAATCTAGCATCCAGTACTGTCATTACTAAGATGAAGTGTTATTTTGCAGTCCATGGTAGTGTGCATAAAGTTATTTCTGACAATGGCATGCAGTTTACAAGCTAACAGTTCAAAAGATTTGCCGAAGAATGGAACTTTACTCATGACATGAGTAGCCCTGAGTACCTGCAGTCAAATGGTTTGGTAGAATGTGTAGTTCAAAGTTATTAGAGAAGTCAAAACAAAATAATAGTGATGTTTTCCTGAATCTCTTCACTCTCAGAAATGTTCCTTGTGATAAATATCTTGGTTCTCCTGCTCAGAGACGTTTGTCGAGACAAACCCAAACCACATTACTAATCAGTAGTCAATTGTTGATTCCATGTGTCAGGAACAACAGGTCGGTGAAAGCCAATCTGTTGAAGAAACGTTTAACCCAGAAGTCCTACTATGATAAGACCTGCAAACTGCTCAATCCATTACAAGAAGGATAAGTGGAAAGGATGCAAACGTCTAAAGGTTATGATCGAATTGGTGTCATAAAGAATATTTGCCCAGAGCTGAGATCATACATCATGGAATCACAAGAAGCTGAGTTTAGGCAGAATTGAAAACATCTGAGACCAGTGTCTGAGCTTATACCATAGCACATAACCTGTGAGAAAGACTCTTTATCTCAGAGTGTATCTCAGAGAATATTCCTGTTCCTGTGACAAATCCAGACGTGCCTGAAATGAGCTGTTCACTGAAGACTGTCCCTTGTTACTAAATTCAATTCAGATTTGGACACATGGCAACTTGGACATGAACATTGTGTTTTGTTTCTAATGTCTATAGTAATGCATGTCTAACTATGATATTATTTTTACAAAGGGGAATCTTTTTAAGATGGAGGATGCAGATCAATGTATTTGTATGTATCTTTAAGAAGCTATCCAAGGGCTTGCAGAAGTCTATAAATACTGAGCCTGTGCAAGTCTGACTGCCATTTTGTAGTAAGCTGTAGAGATGTAACCATGTATGTATGCAAGGTCTGTCTGTTAACCAGTTCATTTATATTTATGATGCTGTATCCATTCTGATGTGTTTCTATGTATTAAAGCATCCAAACAAAATACCATGCCTGCTTGTCATCTATGTTAGAGAGGGATGAGAGACAAAAAACAAAAAACTCTTGTGTATAGTTAAGAAAGCATCAGATGAGAGGAATGGGATGAAAGACACATTATATCATTTGACTGAGTGACCTCATAAGAAGAGAATTTCAATAAAAGGAAAAACAATTTTTCTTTCTTTTTTTTTTTTGGTCCCTGCAGGCCTCATGTGTACCAGCCTGCCCCTGGTACCCAATGTCCATGCCAGGTCTACCAGCTACCTTCCTATACCCCTAGACTTATTCCAATATTTCTGGGGCCAGTCATGGATCGTGAGGATGTCCTGAGGGCTTGGCTCATCTGTTCTTCCATCTGGAGGAGTTTTTTTTTACCTAAAAACTTCCTTTCCCCACCCTCTATGTTCATTGATTATGTCTGAAACTCCCTTCTTTGGAGCACACCTCATCTTAAGAGCATATCAACAAGTAACCTCCCACCTTGGATCAGCTTCCCTTCCCTGCTATTCCATCAGTCACCTGAGCCCCTAATCGAACCCAGTTGGTTGGGCCGCAGCCAGGGCTTTATATCCTTCTATGCCACTGGAGTCGCTAATGGGAAAACAATTTGTTTATAATTTAGAAGGATAAACATCACTTCAGGACATAAACTGGGAGATAAAACCATCAGTGATGCTTTGTCATACAAAGACATTGATGCCATAGTGGATAACAGTCTTGGGCCTGACCTACTTTTGATACCTGTTTCATCATATTATATTCTGAAATATATAATGTTCAGACAGCACACCTTGTGGATCACTATTTTTAAAGTAATACTTAGATAAATGGAATATACGTGTTCTATTAGAGTCCGCATTATAAAATCATATAAATAGAACTGAACAAACAGTAAGATAACATATCAAGCAGTTATGCGCAATGGAACAGCTGATATATCAAAAAGATTAGAAATATCAAGCCAATATTCACTAACATATAGTAAGATGCAGAAAGCATATTATCCACCATGATGTGCTTGACCAGTGCTGGCATGTTTGTGTAACGCATTATATAATGACAGCAATTTACAGATAGTGCCGTTAACTAGCTTTGTTACCACTGCTGTGCTAATTGGCTCTTACTAGGTTGGTACAAAGTTTCATTGCCATTTTGTGCAGCACCTCTCATTACCATGCATGTGTAGAATAGACAGAAATCAGTAAAAATTCTGTATTCATGGAACTTCACAGAGTTAAGTAAGGATTCCTGTCAGGTAAAGTATCTCAGCAAGACAACAAACTCTGTGATGAATATCAGTGTAGTCAGGCAGATGTTGTGGTATATATAAAACAAGTAAACCGAGACAATGGCCATGGCACTGCACTGTCCACCTGTGGATATGGGGGGCCAACCATGTACAACAGAAACTTTGTGAAGGGCATGCCACAAGAGGTGAAAGGTTCCATGGTGATACATTGCAGAATGATTAAAATATGTAAATGGCAGGGGGACTGTGTATACTATAAATGCAACTGGCAACCATGTACATAAAGAGGGGACGTTCCCACAGCTAAAGTACATAAATGGGGTAGACTGTACATAACACCAACTACAGCTAATAACCAAGAGCATAAATGGGAAGAGATAGCTATGGCTATAGGCATGGGCATCCCACAGCAAACAGAAAACAACTACTGACTAATGTACTTCAGCACAGATGCCCCACCAATGTGAGTCAATGTCCGGAAATGTTCATTAGCCAGGAAAATGAAGCTGTACTGCTGTTCTTTGTATGCATAGCATTCTCCTTCTGGGCAAATAAGGGGTAGATGCATGTGGGTTAGGTACCGCCATGCACCAAGACCATCCCAGATATGGCAAAGACACTCAGCACTAACCAGTGGATGTACAGGTCAGTGATCCAGGCACAAGTGCCTGCTATCCACTGCATTGTGGAGATGGTGAATGTGCTCCTTGGCTTGTGGGAATGTGCCAACTGAATAGTGATATGGAGATTAGGCACAAGGATCACACAATGCTGCTTAGGCCACAGGTGGCAAATATTACCTCCACATGTATTCTTCATGAGACACATTGCAACAGCTATCTGGTCTGTCTGCACAGGCCATTCCTTCTGTGGCTATAGGAGAGTACAGATGCACGATGGTTGGTCACAGACCATCCCAAGTCAGACTACACAGATTGTTGATAAAACAGCATCACTGACATTTTGCAACACATGGCCTGCTCCCCACAGGTTGTGGTCCTTTGGCTTAACACCTGGGACATCTTTTCAGGTTGTACATGCAAGTTAATATATGCAAGTTAATATAGTTCTATCCCGTTCCTGCTACCTGTAGCTGCAGACCCTGCCACCCCTGTAGTGAGCATTGTCCAGCTCTTTGGCAATGGTGCTTATCAGGATCAATACATGGTCATGGGCCCACATTTATTTTATTTTTCTGCCCTGGACCACATCAAGACCTGACACCACAAGCTATGTCTTGTCTGAAGACCTCAGAAGAATGGAATTTTTTGTACAATGCTTGTATGGTGCTGGTTCTCTGCATTGCCACATGGGACCAGATATGCTCCTGTTCACATTGTAGCATAATGTCAAAGACCTGGCTTAAGCTTCATGAGGCTGACACCTGTGATATCTTTAATATGTCTCCAGTAGGTCACTGAAAGATCCATATATCTATGACTTTCAAGGCTACACATATTTTAATAGCCACAGGAATGGCTATGCCATGCATCCCCCATTACTCCACATGTGGGAGGCACATTTTGACTGCATTCATCATGATCTCCCTGTCCACATAGAAATGGACCACAGTCTGTTGGTCTGTGCTGGTATCTATATTTCTTTATTTAACATGAATGGCCACAATGCATAACACTGTGCACACTGTCTTTGATAGTAACTGTTAACCCCTGGTATCACTTCTGTCATGTGCAACATGAATCTCAGTGTTCAAAATGGTTGTGCATCACAGTGCAGTATACCCATTTTATATATATTTCCAAATTTGTCCATCATTTTGTGTACTATCATTTGCATACTCCTTCTCACTCCTTTATATGCGGATCCTCATTTCCATGTCATTATGCATTCATTAATATGTGCTGCATATCATGTTAACTTGTCCCTTGTGCAAATGCAATGTCTTTGTCTTAGAATTACCCACTTCCTATGTATTACTTCCATCTATGCTAATATTATTTGTCAACATTATGATTCATATAAACGTACACATAGAACCCAGAACTAAGGCTTTGTAAATAAAAACAAAAATCTTATTAATGAGGATATTAGTGGTGCAGTCATTAAACATTCCTATGAGAAAAGACAGCCTGTATAAATGAATGATGTTTAATAATAACAGATGTGAATGATATCAGGGTTAATTAAGTGTGGAGTAACCGTAACAGGTTATAAAAAACATGGGGATATACCATTAGAACTGCTGTTACTAAACTTTATAGGCACATTCATTTTCTTTTGGATAGAATTTCTGTTTATCTCAGTGGTTACTGCTTAGGCTTGGAAAGCTCATAGTCCAAGAAGAAGAAACAGCAATAGGTGTGACCAGAATAACACTGAAGCATTCTTCCCTAGGACGAGAGACTAGTGCTCTGCATGTAATGTAAAGAAATACTGTAACAATGTCATCTGCTACCAAAAGCTGACAAAAGGAGGACTGAAGCAATGGAAAGCATTCATAACAATACTATGTGTCTCGAGGGATGAGACTTGTGCTCCATCATTTGTGAGTAGGAGCATAAGCTGATCATGGTTATTGGCATGAAAAATTGTATATGACTAATTGGATTTTTATATTGCTTTAAGCACTGTGGCCCCAGGTCTGATTCCAAACAAAGATGGTGTAACTGTTTGTGGAGAGGAAGCAAAAACTACTGGTTTAACCTGTATCCAATGTCTCAAAACAAATCAAGAGAACCATGAAGAAAACGGCAACTGATATGAAGTTCAGGGGTAATAAACAGCCAGCCTATGAGTTTTCCTACTCTGAGAAATGCACCTAGCATGAGGAAGGAGTACATGAATACTCCAAAATGTTGATGTGTTTAATTTACATTACATTTATATGCTGGTACAGACCTATGTGGTATAGCTAACCCTTAAGCTTATATTCTCTTTGTCCGAGTTCTGAAATTCTCAAGAATAAAATCATTAAGTTTCAGAGGCATGACTTAGAGTTTCTGCATTCTGATGTTATGCATTACTTAGGCATTTAGTAGTTTTACCTAATGAATTTCCAAGCAAGGTGTGCCTTCCATTAAGATGTGTATAGCACTGAGCTCAGTGCTTATACTCTGAAACTGGAAAATTGACTAGCTTGTTAAGCACTTTTCTGATGTCAGCTTGTAAGCACATCTAAAGTCTGATCAAAACTTGTCACTCTACAGCACAGGAGCAGTTAGTGCCAAACATCACAGAACAGCAAAAGTTAAAGCAGCTTTATAAGCTGTTAGATACTTTACTCTGCCACACTTTTAAACAAAAAGTGTGGCAAAGTGAGGTCTTCAATAGCTTGTCAGAGGCATATTGCTTTTGTCCACTGTCTAGGTGGCAGCTCTAAATGTTTTATGGCTTTTAAAACTGTAAAACACTTTGCCCGTCTACACTTTTTTCTGCAACTACTAATACATGGAGCAAATAAAGCTCTTCATGCAGTACAAAGAATTAAGATTTCTCTATGATCACAACTCTTATTATGGTTTCTCAATGTGGATGTCAAGATTTACCTCTCGAGCTTCACTTTGTTCAGTTTTCAAAATGAATTTTTTGACATTTCTATCTTGAACATATAATAAGTTGCTCACGATATCTGATAATAAACCTCTGTGTTTTTCTGACAGATTGTAGGAATTTTACTTTACGTTGCCTAATTATGATATCTTTTAGTTTATCATTACCAGGCAATTACTTCATAGACTAGTTGTCACACTAATAGATGGATTACCTAGATAAATTATTTTGCATAATCGTGGTTTTATTTGACCATAACATACTTTTTTCTTCCTTGGACTCTAAAGTACTTACCACAGCACCCTCTTTAGCACTCTTTGTCCTGCATGTTATGTACAGTTAGCCATCTTCCACTAGTTGGAGCTCGTTGTAATCCAATAATTGACAAGTGCATACTAATTTTATTCTCCAGTGGTGCCCTGAGTGAAATTCAGACCTATAGGAAGCAAGTAGCTGCTTCATAGCAGGACACTGAATTCATATTACTGATGTACAGAAATATGTTGGCTCAGTAACAAGACCACATCAGATAGAAAAGTCAGCTGATGCCTCAGAGTTTTAGAATCTGACTTTTCTGGCTTATGATAAAAGAAATGGAAAAAGGCATCAAATACAGAGTAGTCATAGTTTCTGCTAGCCTCAAGTGTATGATAACCACAAAACAAGAGATTAATAGAGATTTAGCTATTCCACTGATAAAAATAATTCAGTATTTGCAGCAGAACAACTACAATAGAGACACTAGGCTTTCTTATTATCTCAGAGCACTTCAATAATGTTGCATGAATACTGACATATAGCATCTTTAAAACTGAGGCACAGTCAGATTATGAAGCTCAGAAGAGAGCTTAATGTTTTGTTCTACAGAAAAATAGTCCATAAATGCATATATTGTGAGCAGATACAAAGAATTAGGATTGCGTTTCTGAGATCATAACTCTTGTTATGAGTGAAACTGTCATTAAGTCTTTTCAGCTCCACTCAGTCTTTATAAAAGTTACAGTTTTATCTTTCATTGTCCAAGTTAGAACTATTCTGAAGTAATTTCTAGTTGCTGCTTCTGAAATAAATGCTGAGGATTTATTATGGCTTTATTTTCCATTAACTTCATTCACAGACACAGTTGCTTACTTTAATGTTACTATACCTCATATCAAGGTAAAATGAGTAACTGCACTAATTCTTAAACCTTTTATATGGCAACAGCAATAAGATTATATGATTTTCCTTCTGGGCTTTGGCAACGTCACTGTAGTGTTTTCCTTACTACTTTAGCCTTTCAGGTTTAGCTCTTCTTGGCAGATTCACAGTATTGCTTTTTTCTCATGACCATAAACAAATCAGTTTTCCCTTTTATTATTTTTCTGCAAAAGCTCACTGCTTTTTATTCATTGTCACACTTTTATTTCCCACTAGGGATCAAGTCATTAATCTATCTTCCTGCAGTGTCCTGACAGATGAGGTTAGACAACCATTTTTTTCTGTAAAGCAAACTCATCAATCTTCTAGAATGATTGGAGTTCCTTTACCAATTTGTAATCACGTATTTGAGAATACAAAATTGCCCAAATAGAAACACTTACAGAGACAGACTTCAATAACTGTATTTCAGATGATTGTTTTTATCCAGCAGTCCAAGAGACAGTAATCAAAATAAAGTTGATATTTCAGGTAATGAAAAGCACATGGCGGTGAAAAGGTGCTACTTTGTAATCCAGTCCACTACAGTACACTAGTAGACCTGTGCATCATTACACAGTTTTGGTGAAGTGTACCAAAAAACTCTGAAGGAGATAATTTGTGTATCACCCATGATGTGGCTATAGATGACTGCACATATCTTTGTATATGCCTACACATATGGTTAATAAATAAAAAAAAACTTGTTAAGCTAAATGGTTTAGATACTATACAGCTTTCCACTTATGTTATGCTAATGATATCAAAATATAGTTGAAATGTACCTTTATCTAGTGAAATCTGTCTTGTTAGTCTCAGTGCATAATTAATGAACTGGGTCATTTTTTTTTAAGTTTGTCATTTTTTCCCAGTGGTGCTTCAACAGTCTTAACTACCTAGAGGAGGCTCATTTATTCCATCAAGTCAATGGTCCAGCTTGCTGCCAGATTATATGCCACTTTTGTTATGGGGTTTTATTTTCTGGCTAAAGATGAAGTAAGTTTAAAAATTCATATGCAAATGAATCCAAGAAGTTTAGAAAAACCTGCAAAAATCTACAACTTGTATTGGTTTGGATATTCCTACCTTATTTAGAAATGAAAGATTTTTTTTCACAGATGAGTGAAACTGCCATTAATATTTTTTTTTCACTTGAATTCTATATACCTAGCTGGTATTTCATCCTGTAGAGCTTGAAGATTTGTAAAACTTTATGTGCACTTACTTTGACAGTGGAACACAAATGTGATGTAATACATTTAATTGGACCAACATATATTTTACAATTACTCAAGATTTCTGGCTAGCAGGAGCCGTTTGTCTGGAGTTATTTAGTTATTGATGTTAGATAAAGTGCTTAAATATCCACTTGTGCCTACAAAGAGAAGTACATTGTTTCTTTCTTCTTACTTAAAAAAAACCTTGAAAAACACCAGTGCAAAAAAGTGAGCAGTTCAGATACTTAGTATGAACAATATGAAAATCTATTTACTGAAAAACCCAAACATCAAAACAAAAACACAAAAACATCATCAAAACAAACATGACAGCAAAATAAAAATAGTTTCCTTTTGTGGTGGTTAAACAAAAAACATCAATAAATTAAGTATAGTTTTTGGGGTAAGTGGTTAAAAAAAAACAGTTTTATCATGATGTAGTTGCATGAAGGCAAGACAATTACAATAGAATGTTTCTCTGAGGCAATTTGCTTAATATATTTTAGAAGACAGTAGAAAGAGTAGTCAAGGAAGATCAGAGAGAGCAAGTGAGAAGAGTGAGTTAAGGACAGAAAGTAGATTAAGGTATGAGAAGTAGGGGATGTTAAGGAGGGAGAGTGCAGTGGCAGGACAAGTGACTTTTAAAGTGCTCTTTAGTGGCTGTCTTGTTTAGGATGTGTAAGGGTCCTGATTTCTAGTGGGAACCTATTCCAGGCAATAGTGAGGTGATAGCTGTACATGTTACGTCCAAATGTAGACTTGGGTTTGCAGATTTGTAGTAGGTCTTGGTTAGAGCTTCGGAAAGGTCTGGAGGGAGAATAATGGGAGATAAGGGATAGTGCTAGGCAGTAGGAAGGCTGGTCTAGGATAGAATGGATGATCTGGAGCTGGCAGAGAAGAAGCTGGTGGGGTAATTCAAGCCAATTTAGGTGTTTTAGAGAGAGACAGTGATGGGATTTGTAGGTTTGTTGGGCAGCAAATCTAGCTACCTTGTTGTAGGTAGATTCGAGTTTGGTCAGGAGTGCTGAGTTAAGATTTGTGAGAATTTGAGAATTGTACATTAGACTGGGTAGAAGGTAGGTAAGAGAGAGTGTAATCTTGGCTTCAGAGGTAAGGAATTTCTTGTTACAGTAAAGGAGCCCTAGTTTTGAATGTGTCTTTTTGATACAGTTATTAACATGCAAGTCAAATTTAAGCTGATCATCGATGGTTACGCCTAAGAGCTTAGTACTGGATTCTACCTGAATGGCAGTGTTATTAAGGGACTGTATGGAGAAGTACCTTTTAATATTTATGAACTTTTTAGGTAGGAAGAGTAACAGCTTTGTTA
>NC_056739.1:1612433312-1612495812 GCF_019279795.1 Protopterus annectens | reverse complement strand
ACCAAGAAGAAAACAGGATTTAAACAGCTTTTTTGTCCAATTAGCAGAGAAAGCTAGGATTTGAGGTGTTAATGAACTCCATCCTAGAGTCTTGGGTGTGATTGCCTCAGTATCCATTTTCCAACTGAGTGACTATAAGCAAGACAGTTAACTATACAGTGCTGATGGGTTCTCCTTAAAAAAGAATCGGTCATTTGTATCTAGCAAACTTACCCAGTTAAGAAATTAATAAAAAAAAAATATTTTTATTCCATGTACTTTTACGAGTATTGGGATCTTGCTGAAATGTTTAACTGTATAAACAGGAAGGGCACATTTACAATGGGTGATCAGCACTTTTGTTCAAGGACTTTGGTGATTAGGATGTACAAGTATGCAACCTAGAAATATTAATTCTGTCTACAGATAGGGATCACTTTAGTCATAAGCTTCGCCCATTAACTTGCACATGCTACATAAATGGCAGCTTTCATACCACACATACAGATTACTTTATTTAATAAACACAACCCTAAAAAATTCTGGTCTGCCGTTAAAGAAATCTTTTATTTTGATGAAAAATTCAACCCTACCCCTCTCCCAATAATTCACCGCTCAAATTCACAATATAATTCAACTCTTATTTTAAAGATAGTATAGCGGCCATAACTGGGGATTCCCTAGCAACTAATTCCAACCCTGCCCAATAGCCTATGCCACTATGTCCACTTTCAACGTCAAGCCTGTAACCACAGCCTGTATAAAACTACTCTTAAACAAATGAAATCATGCTCTTCTTCAGCTGATGACCTCCCAAGCGAGTACTTTAAAAATAGCCAATAGCATTGCTTATCCTATCTCCATCCATATAAATAGGTCAGTCCAGGAATCACACGGTCCCTCTCCCTGGAAAAAAAATCAGACATTATCCCTCCACACAAAGGAGGAAATTCAAAAAGGATCACTAACTGTACAACTATAGCAATAGTATCCTCCTCATGCAGGTAGAACTCCCCTTCCTCCATACAAAAGGAATCCATCCCTCCCTTAGCACTAACACTGCACTTCTAACCTTTGCAGATACTCTCAATAAAGCTAAGAATCATGGCAAACGAGTTGCCTCCTTATTTCTAAGCTTGTCTAAAGCATTTGACACAATTTATCACAGCAAACTTCTACTTCAAATGCTTTCACTAGATCTATCTCTTCCCACCCTTCTGTGGTTCAAAAGCTACTTATCCAATAGTTATCGGTCAGTAAAATGGCACTCCACCCTCTCTCCATACCTTCCAGTCACTGTCAGTGCACCACAAGGCTCTCCTTGGTCCCCACCTCTTTAACATTCTCACCAACACTCTCCACACATCCACACGACAGGTCACCATAATACCATACGCAGATGACTCTGCACTCATATGCATATCAGTCAACCTGACATGTCTTCATAAAATTACTCAGGAAGCTTTAACAACACCTGAAATATGGCCTTGCAACTCACAGCTTATTCTCAATCAAAAAAAGCTACTTCTCTTTTCCCCAAATCCCTCTCTCATGAAAAAACAAAAAACAAACAAAAAAAACACAAATTAAAATCCTCTCTCTTAATAGTACAACCATTGAGGTCACTTCTCATAGCAAATTGTTAAAGATGATCGCGGATGACAATCTTAAATTTGACTTGCATATACAAAATTACATTAAAAAAGCACTCAGCAAAAACTAGGAATGCTTTACAGAGCCAAAACCTTTTTTACCGGTACAACTAAAACTACACTTGCCACTATGTATCTCCTACACTCACTACTTTAAGGTGCTCCCATCCTTACTAACTTCCAAGCATCACAAAATTCAAAACATGAACAATGCTATAATAAAATGGCTAAATTTGCAGCAAATACCCCTTTCAGAACCCTCAGAACCCACCTAACATATACACACAGCTTCTAAACACCTATGAAATTATCCAGCATCCATCGGCTTGCACCATTGTACACAGCTATGTCCCCGAATGGTCATTACAATCCAGTGACCAAAATGTCCTATCAATCCACAACACTAGGAAATCTGCTGGGCATATTGTGTATGCTGCTAAGGTCTGGAATTCCTTACTTGTATCCATCAGGTCAGTACCACCCTCCAGTCCTTTAAAACTATTCTGAAAGACTTCATACCACAGATGTGGCTCTGTTTTTGCTCAAACCCAGGATACACTATATCCCTAAATATGAACAAGTACTTATTCATAACTTATATCTCTTTACTATCTCTTCTTCCTACAATCTATTTCTCACCCCAACTCTCTTTCTAAATATGCCGTAGCCTTGATTTTTATCTCACTTCATATTGCTTTTCCAGTTTGTATTATGCTAACTTACATTTAATTTTCTATAAAGAGGTTAACATTTCTCTAAATATAAAAGCATTGTCATATAAGCTGTATCTATTCTTAACCAATGTTTTCACATTGTCTAATTTGGTATAATTATTTAAACTGTAGATGTTTTTGTATTATTTTTGAAGATAGTAAAATGATTGTTCTTAAAATGTTTTTGTAATATTTTGGAGCTTTTCTCACTAAGCCTCTGCTAAAAATGGGCACCTACCCAGTTGGACTTTCCTGGTAATCAAATGTCAATAAATAAACAATAAATTGATGTCTACTTCATGCATTTTTGATTTCTGTCAAATTTTGACTTTGCACCCTTTTGGGGAAACCTACATTATTCCAATCAGCTAACGATTTTCTGTGAAAGAAAAAAATGCTTGCATATCCTTTGAGCTGTTTGCCTTGTATCTCCAGATCTGACATCTAGTCTTATATCTTTTTTTAATATGGTACCCATCTGGAATCTGTGGATTCAAAAATCTGACTTCTAAAAGTACTGTCAGTAGTGCTGGTAGGGCTAGTACTTCCTTATGGTAGGATTCCTCAGTAAGGTACATTACTCAGCTTCTTGACTTTTACCCCAGGTGGCTACAGGGTGGTTTTGTCAAGTTTTCCTTCATAGTGCACTTATGGGAAACTTCCTTCTTCCACGATATAATTAACAACCATTCAAAGGAGGACAGGATATAGAGTTATAAATACAGAGCTGAAGGAAACAAGATATTCTCCCACAGACAAAGGATTTCCCATAAGATTTTGCAATTTGCTGAGAAACTTACAAAATGTCTGCCTGTAACTTCACAATGCTATGGCTGTAGGATGCCAAAGGTAGATTTCTTAGCAGATCAGACAGGTGCTGCTGACCCAAATGAAATTCTGGGCTTGATGTTGAAATGTTGCAATGTCTGACAAGGGTGTGCATTCCTGGTCATGTAGATGGTTCATAGGTTCATAGATAGGTACTAGGCTATCGGCTCTGGGGCCTATACAAGCCCAGCCAAAAAGGTACCCTGGATTTTGCCACCCAAGAAAATTATTTTCCTGTGCCACTGTTGAGCAGAGTCACAGAGGTGATCCCCGGGGTGAATTTCCTATTTCCCATCCAATCATCAAGATTTTTCTTGAAGAGTGCTAATGAGGAGCTTTGTTTGATATAGATAGGTAGTTTATTCCAGAGTATGGGAAGTCTCTGGGACAGGAATCTATCCCTCTGGCATGTTCTGTTTATTGTGGTGACAAGGTTTAGGTCCCTAGAGCATGTAGCTCGGAGGGATTGGGATTTCTTTAAGTGGAGCATGTCCAACAGCTCTGGGTTTGACATAGCTTTGTATGTTAGGCAGAGATCACCTCTGAGTAGATGATATGTGATGGAGTAAAGCTGGAGTTTTTTGAGATGGTCTGCGTAGGGCATCTGTTTGAGGCCGGTAATCCTCTTTGTGAGGTATTTCTGCGGCCGTTCCAGTTGTTGTAGATGTCTTGTGAGTTACATACCAAAAATGGAGTTGTACTCTATAATGGGTCTAATCAGTGATGAGTAGAGGGGAACAATGACTTCTTTTTTTCTGGATGAGAAACCTTTTGTGATGAGGTGTGCCACGTAGAAGGATTTCCTGACTACTGTGGCGATGTGATTATCAAAGGAGAGACTAATGTCCACCTGTGTCCCAAGGTCTCTTATCACACTTTCTGTGTTAAGTATACTACCGCCTATGTTGTAGTTCATGGATACAGAGTTTTTACTAAAGGGGATGAC
Source organism: Protopterus annectens (assembly GCF_019279795.1). NCBI lineage: Eukaryota > Metazoa > Chordata > Ceratodontiformes > Protopteridae > Protopterus > Protopterus annectens. Next base: position 1,612,491,694 of record NC_056739.1, on the reverse strand, counting down.
AATGCACTTTTTGGCATTGAGCTTGAGGCCATGGCTTTGACACTAGGCATCTGTCTCAGTGAGGCCCTTTTGTAGGATGTCTACATTGTTAGGAGTTTCGATTATGGCTCCTAGTTTGCAGTCATCTGCAAACTTCGTTAGCCAGAGTCCTTCTGTGTTAGCCTGAACTTCAGAGAAGTAGATACCAAACAGGAGAGGACCCAGGACTGAACCCTGTGGTACTCCACTTGTCACTGGTCTGAAGTCGGATTTGGAGTCTGCTACATTCACAGTGTGGGTTCTGTCAGTGAGCTAGTTGGCAACCCATCTTGTGACATAGGGATTTATACCTAGTTTAGTGAGTTTATTTATAATTCCAGAGTGGGGGATGGTGTTGAAAGCCTTGGCAAGATCTAGATAGGCTGTGTGAACCACCTTACACTTGTCTACAGCTTTGGTGACTGCTTCAAAGAAGTCCATCAGGTTTAGGAGACATGATCTGCCTTTTACAAACCTGAACTGGGTGGGATCTAGAGTTTGGAGATTATCAATGTCTTTGTTTATAAGTTCCATGATGATACGTTCCATGGCCTTGCAGACCAGGCTCGTCAGGCTAATGGGGCGGTAGTTCCCGGGGTCCGTGGTGGCTCCTCCCTTGTGGAGTGGGATAACTGTTGCTGTGCGCCATTCAGCAGGCACAAAGCCTGAGGTGAGGCTATGATTGAACATAGTACTTAGGTGGGGTGCCAGTTTGTTCTGTAGTTCGTGTAGAACGCAGCCTGGGATGTTGTCTGGTCCCATGGATGATGTGTTCTTAGCTTTGGAGAGTGTGGTTTTTACCTGTGCAGCTGTGATTACAGGAACTTTGCATTCTTCCAGTATAGAGATGGGCTCTTTAGGGGGTGAGAGGGGGGTAAAGTTAGCACTGAACCTGTCTGCCAGGATGTTGGCAATATCAGTTGTGTCTGTATATTTAGTGCCATTGTGCTGTAACTCAGAGCAGATCTGAGTGTTGCCATTGAGATTCTTGACATAACTATAGAATGCTTTGTGGTTGTCTTTAGAATCAGTGGCGATTTTGTTTTCATAACTAGCTTTGGAGGATTTTATCAGGGATCGCAGCTTCTTACTGAGGCTGACCAGGGAGCTCCTCCACTCATGGGATTTTACTCTCTTTTGCAAGAGTTTCTTTCTTCTGTTGTACAGTTTGTTTATGGCAGGGGACCACCAGATTGGCTTCCTTTTTTTTGGAGGATCACGTCTTGGTTCTGTTTGGGATAGCACGATCCATGCACTTATGTAAGTGCTTATAAAGTGCAATTGTGTAGGATTCAGTAGTCGTAACTGTATTGTCCATCTGCATGGGTGTCATGAAGTTCACCACTTCTGTCTAAAGAAGCATGAAGTTGGCTTTGGAGAAAATTTTTACCATGGTTTCCTTAATGGGGGGTGGAGGCAGGATGTGGACATCTAGGGTAATTAGCTGATGGTCAGATCGGCCCAATGAGGTGTTGACTTCAGGTGTGGAACACTGGTCACTCATACTGGTAATGACTAGATCTAGGATATTGTTGCCCCTGGTGGGGGTGTGGATAAGTTGATCCAGGGCATTGGAGTTTATGAATTCCAGAAAGCGTTGAGCGAAGGAGTTGGTACATGAGTAGTTTTCCCAGTTAATGGTGGGGTAGTTGAAATCGCCCATTATTAGGGTGTTTGGTTGAACCCTAATATTTTCCAGTACATCAAGAAAAGAGGAGTGGGAATCCTGGGGCATGGTGGGTGATCTGTAGCAAGCTACAATTTGGATTGCAGTTTTGCCCAGAGTTAGTTGCACTTGGATAACCTTGGCTGCATTATGCTGAGCAACTAGCTTGTAGGTGTGGATATCCTTAATGAATATGGACACACTTCCGCCTTTGGTGTTCCGGTCCAGGTTACATGGCCAAAAAGTGTGGTATGAGTTATAGCCTGGTAGTGCAGGGGTGCTCTCTGGAGCCTTGAACCGGGTCTCAGTCACTACACAGATATCGATGTTCTCCATTTTAAGGAGTGCCTCGAGTGAGTGCATTTTAAGATTTAGACTTCTAGCATTGAGTAGCATCACCCTCAGTTTTTGCTTGCCTGTTCCTGTTACGGTGGTGAATTTGTCATTTGAACCTTGCCTAAAAAAGGCACTATAGGGGCGGCAAGAAACTTAGCTAGTATCCGGAATTCCAGGGGTGACAGGTGCAGGCCATCTCTAGCAAAGCATCGTGGTCTGTTGACCATGTCATCCCAGGCAGACAGATACTGGATCCTTTTAGAATGGCACCAGAAGCTTAGCCAATTGTTGAAGTCAATAATTTTGTCCTTGTACTGCGGCATCATTCTGGGTGATGGCAGAATGCTACTCAGGGCTAGGGTCATACCTGCCTGGGCTACAAGATCGGAGAACTCTTTCATGTCTCTTTTCATGTAGTCCAGGGAGGTATGTCTCAGGTTGTTCACACCAACATGGACAATGACAGAGTCATATTTGTACTTGTTGTGCGTGGGTTATGTGGCGGATCCTGGCACCCGACAGGCAGATGACAGTAACCTTCTCCTTGTTTAGCCTGGTGAGTGGGACATCAGTGTGCCTGACTATAGAGTCTCCTATGACTAGTGTGTTGGGTATGCTGTTTTGCCTTATTGGCTGTGGTTGAGTGGCACACTGAGTGTGTGGGCTATGTGTCATTTGGGTTGTGTTGGGGGGTGGAGGTTGCATGCATTTCTGCTTTGGAGGCCTCTGTTGCTTGAGCAGATTATTATTGAGAGCCTCCGTGAATGTGTTTGTGTTTCTATGTGTGGATTTTGGTGGTGTAGATTTAGTGAGACTATGTGATGAGTGTGGTGTGGTGCAAGTGTTTACCTTCTCCTCTTGACTGTCAAGTTCAGTCTTGATTGGAGAGAGATTTACCAACAGTTTGGCTAGATAAGTGCATCTCTCACAGGTTGTAGCGTTGGGTAGTAGGAGGAGGGGGTTGTCTGTGTACATGAGGCAATTTCTACATTGCCCCAAGATGCCCAGATTCATCAGATAGACAGAAGAGAACACTGGGAGCTGACCTTTGGACATGCCTGAATAAAAAAAATATTTTCCTCTAGATAAGTGAGGAAAGTGAGTACAAGAGCTGTTTTTCTCTAAGCAAGTGAGGAAAGTAAGTACCAAAACTGTTTTCCTCTAATGTGGAAGGTTGAGTGCTGTAGTAATTAGTAGGTTATTTAGTGCTTACAAGTTCTGAACAAGTGCTGATGACGAATAAGCAAATTCAAGTGTTAAAACTAAGAATCTGTATCTGGACTAAACTAGTTACAGGAAAGGGGGGAAACAAGTGCAAATGCACGCTTTTAAATCAGAAAGTTGAGAGAGATGGAAAAACTGCCAATGACAATATCAATAAAAAACATATCTGAGAAAGGCTACAAAAAGGCACTTGCAGTTATAAGAGACATTCGGTATAATTTAACTAGTTAAACAAGCATAGTTTGATATTCTCTTGCCTCCTCCGTTGTTGGCTTGTACACAAAGAGTTGTGTGGCTTCTGAATTTAGGTGGCTTTGTACTAGCTCCAGATGTTCATACTGTGAGGGAGGCACTTTCTTTGATTGTAATACTTAGAAAAGAAACTGAGATTAGCAAGAGTAGAAACTAGACAGAAAGAGAGACATTATTTGCACTGACAACCTGACTTGACAGTATACATTGTAAGGTGAATGCAAGAACAAGACCTGTAGGTCCGAAGTAGTTCTTGCTGAAGAGCCAGTGACCAGGCATCTAGACTGCTATGTAAGGAACTTGAGGTCTGCTGAATGTGCAGCTTCAAAAGAAGAAACAATCTATTACATCATGAAAAATTCATGCGTCATGGGGAACCATTTACTTTATCAGAGGCCTGAGATGAATCCTACCCTTGAGGAAATTGTTAGAAATCTAGAAGGACACCAAACAAGAAACATTCACACTGTTAGGAAAGATGGATATAAATGTAAAGTGAACCTCAAGTATAGCTTAACTAAGATCAGGATCAAAGAGTGTCACTGCACTCTTTTCCTCCGTTATTAATGTCCAGATTCTTTATACTAGTTTTTACACTTAAAATATTCCATAGTTTAGATCATTCCTTTCATCTTGCCAAGTTCAGTTTCTACATTATATTGTATATCATCATTCTTACCCATCTTTATGATGTCAGCGAAAATAATTTTTTTCCTAGACCTTTCCTAATGCCACTTATATAAACATTGATAAGGACCACCACCAATACGAAGTCATGTTTTATTCCATTAGAAACATCCATTTATGGTTGTCCACAGTGTCCTTCTCTTTCGACAGTGACTTAACTCACCTAATGTAAATCTCGATAAGTTTTGTACCAGCTTTTCAGTATTATAATGTTAAAGAGTTGACAGTTAGGGGAGGCCAATATGTCTGCCAATGAACATTGTAGTGAGTCATGCTTTCATCAGAAGAAATCACTACAAGGGGAAATTTCCCTTTCTATGAAGCTCGGTAACTTTGGAACTAAATGAAATAAGTAGCAACTAGAAGTGGAATAGCCCTTACCCCCCTTCAGAGCTTGTGCAGGCAGCCTATACACACACACACACACACACACACACACACACACACACACACACACACACACACACACACACACACACACACACTCCAAAAGAAAGTACTTTTTAACTGTAATACCATTTGAAACAGCATTTGTACATAGGACCCTCATTCAGTTTCCTTAGAGTCCTAGAGTTTTATAAAATGATTTCCTAAGTTAAACTTGAAATAATGCAAAAAAGAAAAGCCTCTCCTGGAGAAGTTAAATCTACAGCAATCCCAAAATCATTAAACAATCAAACACAATAAGCTCCTTCTAGATGCACACTTTTTTTTTACGTTGTTTTATTTCACAGCATCAAAGAAAAAATACATAAAAAAGTTAAAGGCTTATAGCTGTATTTTCTATAAAGGTGGGAAACTAAAAGAGCAAATGAAAAAAGTTGTACGTTTGAGTTTCTTAGAAGACACTAGTAGTTATAAGCTTTTGTAACAATTTTGATGGTGATATGCTGAAAAGCTTTGGTCTCTTTTACCACAAAAATAGACATGGAAGAGCTTACTGAAAAGTGTTGGGAACAGTTAACTGACTAAATCTAGGACTGCTTTATTCTATGCAGTGCATGAATACATTCTGTGCAATGCCCCAGATTCATAAGTTCCTATATAACCTACAGTCTCCTGAGTCTTTGCCACTTTTTGAAAATTTGAAAATTTTGAAAATTTGCCATCTTGTTTGAAAAACTATTTTTACTTATGTCCAAACTAGAGTTACAGGAAAGGAGGCCACATTTTAGGTTCAGTGTAGGTGGTGTGTTGGCACTGTGTCCATCCACAGAGCACTAAAAAGGTTTAGAAGACCAGCAGAAGATGGCAGCTGCTATTACTGAAATGTTGCCTAGAGAACAATTGTTTATTTCAGTTCAAAATATACTCTGCAACTGGGGAACAAAGATAAGAGATATGGGGTAGATTTTGTTCCTTCAAATGATAACTTATGGGCCATTTGGAATGTTAACTACTTTCACACCCATATTTATTTTCAAACTAAGATGATCTAGTACAATTATTTGAAGGACTTACCAACAAACTCATTCTCTTTTAATACTCTTAACTTTTTTTTTCAATAGTGATGCCAAAATTATATGATAACGATTCAAGGAAATAGCAAATGGTTCTAAAATTCAAGCATTTATGAAACTACACAAACACACACACAGGTCTATATTACATTGTCGAAAGGGCTGTTCATCGGACGCCCTTTCATTGACACATAAACATCGAAGTACCAAAACTCCGAATGGTCACGTCAGTGAATTTTTTCCCAGGGGTTCGATGAACAGCCCTTTCAACAATGTAATATAGACCCCACAAACACATACATATATGCATACATGTATATATATATATATATATATATATATATATATATATATATATATATATATATATATATATAGAATATGTGGAGGTCTGTGCAACTAGTGAAATACCTTATACTATAGATTTCAGGAATGAAGTTCATGGTGCTAGATATTTCATGTATCACACATGCATTGCATTTGTCCATTTTGTGTATTTTATATTACATTTGTGCTTTTGTTTGGCTTCAGAGAACTACATAAATTGCAAATGTTTCTACTGAACATAGCTTTAGTTAGCTTGCAAAGGGCTTTATGAGCAGTGTGCCTTGTAAGCAATTATCTGCTGAGTTCTGAGGTGCTTTTTAACCATTTTTGCAGTGTCAGGTCATGCGTGCACATTTTTGTAGTATAATGAAGATTATGTTAAAATTTGTTACTTCTATAGTTTTGTTATGTGTGTTAGTTTAATAATAGTCAATTCAAACAACTGGTAACTGGTTTGTTTTGCTGGTAATTTTTGTTTTTTAGTTGGCTAGGTGTGGTCAGTGTTTTATTTTATGTTTTAGTCATTTATTTTAAGTATTTCATTTTGAAAATAATCAATTTATTTTCTAGGGGCTGATTTAGGTAAGCAGTGGTAAACATTTGAAATGCAGTCCATACTTCAATTTACTTTTTTACTTTATTTTGCTTTTTTTCCATTTAAAGTGCATAGCCTCTTTTTTATTTACCATTTTCACCATGGTATGTGGTTCATCCAGAATTGCAACATTTTCTTAGACATTTGCAGCAATATATATATATATATATATATATATATATATATATATGTGTGTGTGTATATATATATATATATATATATATATATATATATATGTGTGTGTGTGTATATATATATATATATATATATATATATATATATATATATATATATATATATATATATCAAAGTGATATAGTTAATGTTGCCTTTGAGAAGTTTAACTTTACTGCTGTAATGTCCCAGAAGTCTAATTTTTACTTCAGCTGTCTGTCATATCATGAGAGTATGATAGATTTTAATAGATAGGTTCATAGGTTGGTACTGGGCTATCTGCCCGAAGGTATATATTAGCCCAGCCACATTGTGCGGTATTCACCGCCCCTTTAGTAGTTCCCTAGACCCTTGTACTAGCAGCTAGTACTCTTGGCACCTATCTAGTAGTGCTGTTGGTGTGATCCCCGGTGTGAACTTTCTGTTACCCATCCACTCATCAAGGTTCCTCTTGAAGAGTGATAGTGAGGGGCTCTGTCTTATGAAGATCGGGACCCTGTTCCATAGTAAGGGAAGTCTCTGCGAAGGGAATCTATCCCTCCAGCATGTTCTATTCATTGTTGTGTTGAGGTTTATATCCCTAGAGTGTGTAGCTTGAGTAGATTTGGTTTTGCTAAGATGGAGCATGTTCAACAATTCTGGGTTGGACATGGCTCTGTACGTTAGACAGAGATCACCTCTGAGAAAGTGGTATGCAACAGAGAACAGTCTTAGCTTTTTCAATCGTGCTGCATAGGGCAACTGTTTGAGGCCAGTAATCCTCTTGGTTAGGTACCTCTGTGGTCTCTCCAGCTGCTGGAGATGTCTAGCCAGGTACATTCTAATTGGTGCATTGTACTCAATAATGGGTCTGATGAGGGAAGAGTAGAGGGGCACCATTACATCCTTAGATCTTGATGCGAACCCTTTCGTGATCAGATGGGTCACATAGAAGGATTGTCTAACCACTTTGGCAACATGGTTATCAAAGGAAAGCTGACTATCTACTTGGGTCCCTAGATCCCTTATTTCTTCTTCAGATTTCAGGGGATTACCTCCTACATTGTAGTTTGCTGGTACTCTGTTTTTTCCAAAGGGGATTACTACACATTTTTTTGCATTTAGCTTGAGACCATGGCTTTGACACCATGCATCAGTCTCATTTAGGCCCTTCTGGAGGATCTCCATGTTGGTGGAGACTCTATTATAGCACCCAGTTTGCAGTCGTCTGCAAACTTAGTCAGCCACAGCCCTTCCGTGCTTGCCTGTACTTCTGAAAAGTATATGCCAAACAGGAGGGGCCCCAGGACAGAGCCCTGAGGCACACTACTCGTTACTGGTCTGGATTTGGACATAGATCCCATTACTCTTACTTTATGGGATCTGTCTGAGAGCCAGTTTGTGATCCATCTTGTGACGTAAGGGTTTATGCCCAGGCTGGTGAGCTTATCAATAATACCTGAATGGGGAATGGTGTCAAATGCTTTAGCAAGGTCAAGGTAAGCTGTGTGTACCTCCTTTCCCTTATCTATAGCCTGATTAACTGTCTCAAAGAAATCCACCAGGTTCAGGAGGCATGATTTGCCCTTGACGAAGCCGAACTGTGTGGGGTCCAGCGACTGGAGGTTCCCAATCTCTCCATTTATGAGTTCCATAATGATTCGCTCCATAGCCTTAGAGATCAGACTGGTCAGGCTTATTGGTCTGTAGTTCCCAGGGTCAGTTGTGGCCCGATCCTTGTGTAGTGGGACCACCGTTGCCATGCGCCATTCTATGGGCACATATCCTGTGGAGAGACTGCGACTGAACAGGGTATTAAGATGCGGGGTTAATTCCTTTTGGAGCTCGCGTATGATACAGCCTGGGACACCATCTGGTGATATACTACAGCACTGAGTCATGTCCTTTGCATTTAATTAATGTACTCACATACAAGCCTTCCGATGACATCAGCAAAGGTATAAGGAAAATTTTATAGGCATTTCTTAAGAAAATGTTTATGGAGCTTTTTATTAAGAAACAGTCCACCTAAAATAGGTCAGATAATGGGAAAAGAGCATTATGGCATTTAAGTTATCAAGTGCCATGATGCATATAGGAAATGAGTTTGGGGGAAGTTTATGTAGTCTAGGGTATTTTGAGGTAGCTTATCTGTCTTGTGGTGTGTTTGTGTGGTCTGTTACCATCCGCTTTAATTTTTAATGAGTAGAATAAGCATGGAAATATAAGAGAATTTTAATATTTTCAATGACATACCAAGTATGTAGATGAACGTATGAAGCCTCTAGTGTTAATAAACCATTGATAAGCTAAGAGAGGATATAAATAAAAAAATATGTATATGCACAGTGTATCAGATACATGTTTTTAACACACCCTTTATATAGTATCTCCCAGGATATAAATATAAATAAATATGTTTATACTTAATGCAATGGACTCATAATTTCATAGTTTAGATTTGTAAGGCACTTGGATATAGGGCTCATGCCTCTCAGCAGCATGGTCATATGGGCATGGCAATATCTGTTCAGTAGACAGATAGATAAATAGATAGATGGATTGAGATATTGGAAATGACAAGAATGATAGCCATGAATTACCACATAGGTGGCAGTACACTAAACATCAAAAGTGTGATGAGAGACTTAGGGACACAGGTGGACAGTGGTCTCACCTTCGATAACCACATCGCCACAAAAGTCAGGAAATCCTTCTATGTGGCACACCTCATCATTAAGGGCTTTTCATCCAGAAAAAAGGAGGTCATTGCCCCACTGTACTTATCCCTAATTAGACCCATTATACAGTACAATGCCCCCTTTGGTATGTACCTCACAAGACATCTGCATCAGCTGGAAAGGCCACAGAAATACCTCACTAAAAGAATCACAGGCCTAAAGCAGATGTCCTATGCTGACCGTCTAAAAAACTCCAGCTATGCTCTGTGGCATATCGTTTACTCAGAGGCAATCTCTGTTTAACATACAAGGCCATGTCAAACCCTGAGCTATTGGACATGCTCCATTTAAAAAAATCCCAATCACTCAGAGCCACACGTTCCAGGGATCTAAACCTTGTCATCACAATGAACAAAACATGCTGGAGGGATAGGTTCCTGACCCTGGAATAGACTGCCCATACATGTCAAGCAGAGCGCCTCCTTGGCCCTCTTCAGAAGGAACCCTGACGACTGGATGGGGGATAGGAAATTCACCCCGGGGATCACGTCAGTCGCCCTGCTAGACAGGGGTCCAGGGAAGTAAATATTGTGGGAAGAAATATCCGGGGAATTGTTTGGCTAGGTTTATATAGGCCCTAGGGCCAATAGCCTAGTACCAACCTATGAACAATCTGCTACTACCATAGTAAAGTATTAATGTGTTATGCTTACTTTTTTTTTCAATACTTTACGATTCACTTTCTGGCTAAAGTCAACATATACTAAAATAAGGATATTACAGAAGGGTGTATAGCTTTAAGTACTCTTAAGAAGATATTCCTACCATTTTATCTGAAGTTGTTAATATAACAGCACATCCCTTTATTAAACAGCACACTTGTTAGATAGCTTGCTAAAATTATTCATTTAGGGTCATTTACCAGATACAAACCTGTAAGGAATTTTAATTTACTTCTGTTCCATTGGTTTTTAAAACTGTGATTTCTGTACTGTAGGAATTCCTTGGCAACTGCTTACTATATACAGTCGTACCTCTCAACCTGTTAGAGCAAAATATCTAGACAAAGCCTAAAACAATGGGGGGACAAATAGGGACAGATTTTAAATGTTACTCTTACAAACTTAAAAAGTTTTATAGAATAATAGGTTTTACATTAGCATGAATTTTCTGAAGGATGTGTGGAGTCTTAAACTCAAATATTTTGTCATTTTAATGACTTTAATCTTCAGCTATTTTCCAGAAGGGTACAGATTTTAGGGGGAACACACCAAAAATATGAAGCAAAAATCTGGGCATTCTGCGAAAATCTGTACAGTTGAGAGGTATGTATACAGTTACCATTCATGAGTGACTGTGAATGAATATCAGCAGATACACATAGAAACACACACATGAGCATGTGCATACATACACACATGAGTACAGGAACACACACAACCCCCCCCCCCCCACACACACACAGTGCATTAAGCTAGTGCTGATATATAATCATGGACTAATATGGTAAGGAACCATAAGATACTGTATTTCAGAGTATGAGGTTATTTTTGGGTGAAAATGTGAGTAGATTTAGTGAACAGTGAGGATAGTAGATTAAGTGAACAGTTAGAATAGTGGTAACTGAATGTCTTGAAGATGTTCACTTACTACAAATGTGATGGATCTTCACCTGTTGGACAGTATACTTTGTGAATGTCAAATAAATGAAAAAATGGCAGACAATATACCATAAATTTAGAAACAAGTGCAATTAACAGACATAAAAGAAATTGTGAGGTCAGTACTAAAGGGTACATAAATTATCAAACATTTGTGGTAGAAACATTGATATTGACAAAGTTCAGTTATAAAAAAAGAAGGAAACAGCAGAGGCTAAGGTAAAGTAATGAATACGAATTTGCAAACATTTAAAGAAACCCAGAAGCAAATAACATAGACAGTGGAACGAAGCACGTTATCTCACAACATATAAGAACTCAAGGATTCGTCATAAACATACAAGAGCAGCATTTATTTTGGTTAGCGCTTTCACCACTGGACAGGTGGCTTCTAACATAATACCAAACAAAATGAAAACACTTACAATCTCATCATGTGCACAAAAACTCTTATTCAGTTTAAAATCCACCTCTCTAACGAGACATCTCATTACATAATCACGCATTAGTGAAACCAAAAGGAGCAACTAGGCTGATGCAGAGTCACAAGTAGAAAGGCAAAATCCTCAGGTTAAAATCCAAATGAAAGGCAAAATCCTCAGGTTAAAATCCAACTTTAATTCCACTGCAGGTCAGATAAGCGCTTTCACTCATTCATTTGAGCTTCATCAGATCATGTAACAAAGACCTTCAAGTACATAGGCTACATTTATACAGTTAAAACATCTCCTATTGGCTGCTTCTTGTTACATATTTATGAGTTAATCTAAGCTTAAAGATATATGCACATATAAACATGCTGAGATGTATAAAATGAATATAAAAAACATATAAAAAACATATAAAAACTCTCCATGAACACTCAAGATGCTCTAATAAATATGTATATATATGTCAAAAGAAATCTATTTCAAGGGGTAAAAACATATATGTTCCATCATTTATTATAAAATCTACAAACATTCCTCCGTTTGTGTAACATAGGTTTAATGGAGGCTCTCTCATTGAGACCTAAACCCCTATCTGCTCTCAATCTAACTATCCACATACTCTCCTTACTCTCAGTATGGTTCCTGATGTCACCTCCTCGTATAATGGGTTTAATATTCTCAAGAGCTCTAAATAGGAAATAATGTTCAGGACCTGCTTGGGCTACGTGCTTAGCTAAGGCATTGTGAGGTGAAGCCTTCCTAATGTGGTAAAGGTGTTCTCTTATCCTGTCTTTAAAACGACGATTGGTTTTGCCAACATAAAATGCATCACATATTTGGCACACTGCCAAATAAACTATATGAGTAGTATCACAGGTAGCTATGCTGAAGTTAGTGTGCATGTCAGGATGTTCAAAAAATGGACTGGGGTCAAGAGAATTACAATAATTACAGCGTCCACATGGTTTTGTGTGTTCAAGAGGCATTGACCATTCATCCCTTTTTGAATAGCATAGCATTCTCCTTAAATTTAATTTATTCCTATATAAAAAAGAGGGTTTCGTCCCCACAAGTTTACCGATGGTGTCATCAGTACAGAGAACAGGCCAGTGTTTCGTAATAATATTCTTGATTGCTGGACAATCGGTACTATATGGTAAAGAAACCCTTACATGAGTTGATCTATCATCTCTACCATTGTCTGTTGTAACGGATCCACCAGTAATAGCTGGTCCAAAATAAGGGGCTGCTCTGTTCAGTCTAAGTTTATTGACATCTAAGAGATTGGACTCAATCTCTTGTGAGCTATAGCCCCGTTCTTCTAGCCTTATCTTGAGGTCACTCACTTCATTTAGGAAGCCTTCTTCTGTGGCATTTAGCCTAGAGGTTCTCATCCCCTGGCACGCATTAGGGCAGCGCCGCTTAATTGGGTTTAAACCATTCTCAGCTACACAAAGTCTGGTCTTCACTTTTTCCCTTAGAACTGATCTAGTTCTCATAATAAACACCCTGTTCCCACTCTAAAGCCTGGCACTTGCTCACTAAAGCAATTATATAAGTCAGCACTAAAAAACTAAAAGCACTACACCCTCACAAACTCCCCTTGAGTACTTTGTTCCCCATTGGCCCTTTTTTTCAATTATAAAGGAATTCCCAATACTATTCTAGCATGTCCAAAGGTCAGTTGTCAATCTCCCCTCCGGTCCAGCTGGTGAATCTGGGAATCTTGAGGCAATGTTACAACTGCTTCATGTACACAGACAACCCTCTCCTCCTCTTAACAAATTCCAACACATGTGAGAGATACAACCATATAGCCAAACTGGAGGCTAAGCTCTCTCAACTCAGTACTGGTGTAACCAGTCAGGAGGAGAAGGAAACCACACTCACTACAATTCCAGTCTCACATAGACCTACCACGACAGCAAACCAAACACATAAACACACAAAAACATACTCGGAGGCTCTAAATAAAAATCTGCCTAAGCAGCAGAGACCTCCAAAGCAAACACCCAAGCAACCGCTACCCCAAAACAAAACACGTGCACACATAGCTCACAAAGCCAGTGTGTCGAACAGTCACAGCCCTTAAGGCTAAACAACACACCTGATATACTTGTAATAGGTGACTCTATTGTCAGGCACACTGACATCCTGCTCACCAGGCTGAACAAGGAGAAGGTCATGGTGAGCTGCCTGTCGGGCGCTAGGATCCGCCACATAACACAAGCACTCAGGTCACTCCAAGGCAAGTACAATTATGACTCAGTCATTGTCCATGCTGGTGTGAATGACCTGAGATGTACCTCCCTGGACTGCATGAAAAGAGACATAGAGGAGCTCTCTGAGCATGTAGCCCAGGCCGGAATGACCCTGACCTTGAGTAGCATCTTACCCTCACCAAGAATGATGCCACAATATGAAGACAAGATGATCAATTTCAACAATTGGCTTAAGTATTGGTGTCATTCAAAGGGGATCCAATGCCTGTCTGCCTGGGATGACATGCTCGACATGCCACGATGCTTCGCTAGGGACGGCTTGCACCTATCACCCCTGGGCTTTCGGATATTGGCAAAGGCTCTTGCCACCCCCATAGTGCCTTTTTAGGCAAGGCTCAAAAGACAAACCCACCTCCATAGGTATCACAAGGGATAAGAAACTAATAGTAATGCTACTCAATGCCAGAAGTCTAAACCTCAAAATGCACTCACTCGAAACTCTCCTTAGCATGGAGAACATCGATATCTGTGCAGTAACAGAAACCTGGTTCAAGGCTCCCGAGAGCACCCCAGCATTACCAGGTTATACCTTATACCATGTTTTTCGGCCCCAAAACTTGGACCAAACCACAAAAGGAGGGGGAGTATCAATATTCGTCAAAGATACCCACACCTCCAGGGTGGTGACACAGCACAAAGCATCAGAGACTATCCATGTGCAACTAACAGTGGGTAAAACTGCCTTCCAGTTTATAGCCTGCTACAGACCACCCTCCCAAACCCAGGAACCCCACTCGGCCTTCCTGAGAACACTAGAAAATATGAAGGTCTCTCCAAACACCATTATATTGGGCGACTTCAACTACCCTAACATAGACTGGGAGCATTACTCTAGCTCCAACACCCTAGCCCGAAGGTTCCTAGAATTTCTAAACTCAAATGCTATGGAACAACTTGTTGCCACTCCCACAAGACCAGAAGTGTATCCCTCACTGGTAAGATCAGACCATAAACTAATCTCACTAGATATTCACATCCCGACCCCAGCCCCTGCCCAGAAAACCACAGTGAAAAACTTCTCTAAAGCAAATTTCACACTCCTCAAAACCGAGGTGGAATCCTTCAAAGCTCCCGGGCCTGTGGAAAATACACCCAGACCGCAGAATCCTTTATAAACGCATTCTATGAACACCTTCAGGAATGCATGGATCATGCAATCCCAAATAAAAGCAAGACCCAATCCTCCAAAGTTAGGCGTCCTGTCTGGTGGACCCCAGCCATAAACAAACTATACAATAGAAGGAGGAAGCTACTACATGATAGAGCAAAATCCCAAAAAGGGAAGGCATCTCTGATCAGTATTAGCAAAAAACTACGGGCACTCATAAAATCGTCTAAGGCCAGCTTCGAGAGAAAAATTGCACAGGACACTAATGATAATCACAAGGCTTTCTTTAGTTATGTTAGAAACCTGGGTGGGAATTCCCAGATATGCTCAGAATTAGTCCAAAATGACATAAAATACACCGAACACGCAGACATTTCCAACATTCTAGCTGACAGGTTCAGCGCAAACTTCTCCCCCCCTTCCCCACCAAAAGGGCAAATATCTATCCCAGCAAAGTGCTGCCCCCCTGACATCTCAGATGCTCAGGTAAGAGCCACCTTCTCCAAAGCAAAAAACACAGCATCAATGGGACCAGATGGTGTCCTGGGCTGCGTCCTACATGAACTCCAAGAAGAACTAAACCCAAACATAAAACTACTGTTCAATCTCAGCCTTACTACAGGATATGTACCCAAAGAGTGGCGTACAGCAACAGTGGTCCCTGTCCACAAAGGTGGTGCCTCAACGGATCCTGGAAACTATCGCCCCATGAGCCTGACTGGCTTGGTCTGAAAAGCTATGGAAAGGATCATCATGGACCTCATAAATAAAGATATTGGGGACCTACAGACACTGGATCCTACCCAGTTCAGCTTTGTTAAGGGCAGATCCTGCCTCTTAAACCTGGTTGATTTCTTTGAAACAGTCACCAAGGCCATTGACGAGGAGAAGGTGGTCCATACAGCCTACCTGGACCTTGCAAAAGCCTTCGATACAATACCCCACTCGGGCATTATAGATAAGCTCACCAGCTTAAATATAAACCCCTATGTCACTAGATGGGTTGCAAACTGGCTCAAGGACAGAACCCACATGGTTAGAATTGATGGAGCAATGTCAGACTCCAAACCAGTTACAAGTGGCGTCCCACAAGGCTCAGTCCTGGGACCTCTCTTGTTCGGTATATATTTCTCGGAGGTATAGGCTAACATGGAAGGACTGTGGCTGACCAAGTTCGCAGATGACTGCAAACTGGGTGCCATAATCGACTCTCCAGCTGACACAAGCATCCTACAAAAGGGCCTCATAGAAACAGACAACTGGTGCCAGAGCCATGGCCTCAAGCTAAACGCCAAAAAGTGTATAGTCATCCCCTTTGGCAAAAACACAGTGCCCACAAATTACCACATAGGTGGTAATCCATTAAGTACGGAAGAAGTAATTAGGGACCTGGGGATCCAAGTTGATAGCAATCTCTCATTTGACAACCATGTGGCCAAAGTGGTTAGAAAAACATTTTATATAGCCCACCTAATCATGAAGGGATTCACATCTAGATCAGGGGAGGTCATCATGCCTCTTTACTCATCCCTCATCAGGCCCATAATTCAGTACAATGCCCCTTATGTGATGTAACTTACCAGACACCTGCAGCAACAGGAAAGACCCCAAAAGTACCTCACCAAGAGGATCAAAGGGCTCAAACAGATGCCATATGCTGCCCGGTTAAAGAAACTCCAGCTCTACTCAGTGGCATACCACCTGCTCAGAGGCGATCTGTGCCTGATGTATAAAGCCATGTCCAACCCGGAATTAATGGACATGCTGCACCTCAGAAATCCAAATCCCATTGAGCTACGTGCTCGAGAGACTTGAACCTCAGCACTGAAATAAATAGGACATGCTGGAGGGACAGATTCATAACCCAGAGGCTCCCTTCACTCTGGAATAAAATCCCAGTCCAGGTTAGGCAGAGTCCCTCATTGAATCTCTTCAAGAGGAATCTTGATGAGTGGATGGGAGATAGTAGGTTTACCCCAGGTATCACTTCTGTGTCACTGTTAGACAGAGGCACAGTATACTAACCTCGAAAAAGGGCATAGCAAAATTCATTTAAAATGGGTGGCGAAAGCCAAACACACTCTGGCTAGGCTTATAAATGCCCAAGGGCAGATAGCCTAGTATGAACCTATGAACCTATGAACCTATACGTGACAAGAGCACATAATTTAAAGCGTTAGCATAAAAGCATATATACATATTTATTGCATTCTAAACTCTCACATTTACTAATCAAATTACTTCAAGTGATACAATCACCCTAAATACATTAGTAAACAATCTGCTCAACACTTATAAAGGAATGGATGCCTTATAATACATGTATTTTAACTAAAATTTTAAAACACTTCAACAACGCTGCAAAGCTTGAGTATTAAGCCAATAATTAGCTCGTCAAAATGCATATGTCATTAACCATTCATAAGGTATGATGTCTAGGTGTATATAAAAGCAACAAAATTGAATGTATTGAGTTACCACAATTGTTTATAAATGCAGGATGAAGTTCGTTACATCATAATCTCCTATCTTTCCTGTGATGTAACAAAGCGCTTATTACCATATGTACATACCTCTGTAGTATAGACTCCCCTTCTAAATTAACATAATGAATCTGCGCGGATTATGCAAGATTGAACTAATGTGCTCATGCCAATTGCAACCCATATATATCTGCCTATCATAGCAGATCAAATCATATTAGTAATAAAACCATTTCTAACACTCCCAGTGTCTCATTGGTACCATTATTACACTAACTCATCAATGCCTCACTACATTGTACATCATTAGACACCTCAAATTAAAACCACTCATCTAAAGCAGATGATAGATAGGCTCATATGGCTCCCATCAGGGAATCTGTACCTCAAGCTCCTCATCTATGTAGTTAATATGCAAAGTTAATATTCAAAATTAGAAACCCAGCAGAGCTGCTGAAACAACTAATATACACACAAACATCACTGGGATGGTGCTAAAAAACTGCATTCAACTACAAAGCAATAGACCTCGTAGAGCCTAAATACATCACGAAAATTGAACACGTTGACTATATGTACTTCTATATCCTTACGTAGCCTGAACTAGTTTTACAATAGTATATAAAACTATACAAATATATGTATAAAAATGCATCACATCAATAATAAATACATTAATAAATTAGAATAGCACATTATAATA
Source organism: Protopterus annectens (assembly GCF_019279795.1). Lineage (NCBI taxonomy): Eukaryota > Metazoa > Chordata > Ceratodontiformes > Protopteridae > Protopterus > Protopterus annectens. The sequence continues at coordinate 1,612,473,627 of NC_056739.1, read as the reverse complement.
TATAATGTATAACATGCATTATAAATAAGCTTATAAATAAGCTATCAAATATTCTAAATGTGAAGCCACGTATATAAACGTATACATAGTATAAGGGTGTATATATTCATGGTCCAATAAATTTCATATACAAACGTGTATAAAAATATAAAAGAAATAGTCCACCCATATGAACAATAAAAAATAATAACTAACAATCCAATAATATTATATTGAAAACTATGTATACAACCACATTCATAAGCCATATCATTCACTATTCATCTAAGCCATGAATTAAAACACTGCACAATTATAGTAGATATACAATTACTTTGTAAAAATATATATAATAATTCATAAACAATGTTACGTAAGATAAGAGATAAAAAAACTCTCATATAGAATTAAAACTATATCTAAACTCAACCAAAACTAGATGCAATTTATAACTCAGACCATAGTATAATAGGTCACTATTCCCTATTTACTATTCTCTACCTATTAAGACCTAAATACTCCCCTTGCATCTAGGACTGGTTTAATGGAAACCTTCCCATTTAAACCAAGTCCTTTGTCTGCTCTCAACTTGTGAATCCACCTGAGTTCACTTCTTTCAGTTCTATTCTTAATATTCCCCATTCTAATGCCCATATCAACTGTTTCTAACACTAGAAACAGAAATTTGTGGACTTGATCAGTTCTTTGAGAATACCGAGACAGAGCGCTCAAGCTATTCTGTTGTCTCATACTGTTCATATGTTCTCTTATCCTTTCGCGAAGGGTACGATTAGTCATTCCAACATAAAAGTGGGAACAACAATTGCATTGAGCCAGGTAGATGACATTCCTAGTACTACAATCTCCTGTCGCTTTTATCCTAAAGTGCTTCCCTGTCTCAGGGTGACAAAAATAGTCACCTGTTCTAATACATACGCACTGGCTACACTGACCACAAGGTGTAGTGCCATATCTCATTCCTGGCTCACTGTTCACTCTTGGATAGCATAGCATCCTTTTTAGATTTTGTCTGTTCTTATAACAAAATTTGGGTTGTTCCCCACTATCTTCTTGATCTTATCATCCGTCATTAGCAATGGCCAATGTTTCCTAAAAATATTCCTTATCTTCCCTACATCACTAGTGTATGCAACTGACACATAAGCATTCATCCTACTCTGTCTATTTGGTGCTTTCTCTCTCTGATGTGTAACTGAGTCCTGTTTGGATGAATAATAAGGATGTGCCCTATCCCTTCTCAATTGTTTAACCTCTTTAAAGGTTGTTGTTATATCCTCTTTATGATAACCCAGTTGAATAAAATTCTCACCCAATGTATCAAGTCCTTGTTGAAATGCAACATCCATATTATTTAACCTCGATACCCTCATACCTTGTCCTTTCATTAGGTTGTTAAAGATACGCTTAGGGTGCATACGAGTCCTATGCAACAGGGTATTCCTGTGGCACTCCTTCCTATATACACTTGTTCTTATTGATCTGTCAATATATTTAACTATCTCAACATCCAGGTACTCTATCAAATCACAGGAGTAACTGAACGTGAATGTTAAAAAAGCAGTACTTCTATGTAATTGTTCAACAAAGCATCTCAATGTATTGTATCCACAAGCCCATATGATAAGGACATCGTCCATAAACCGACAATAGAATAGAACGTTCTGCTTAAACAGCAAATTGTCAAATACACTTTCCATTTCCCATATGACTAATACTGCATTGGCGTAGCTATTGGCACAACTGGTGCCCATAGCCACGCCATCGCACTGGAGATAGTAGGCTTCACCAAACACAAAGACATTGTTTTCCAATATTATTGTCATGAAATAACATAAAAGATCTATAAGTCTGGTCTCATACTGACTGTATCTAACTAAGAATTTCCTAAGCAACTCTACACCTTGTTGGTTAGGGATGACTGTGAATACGGATACAATGCTACAATTTTGCTTTTCAAACATTTAAAGAAGTTCTTAATGGACAAGCTTGTTGTTCTAAATAGTCTTTGAGGTCATAAAGACTTGGATTCCACTAAATGACTAAATAACAACAAGAACAAATGTTAACCTAAAAGTATCTAAAAAATGCCAGCTATGACAGAAGTTTGTGAAATTATAGAAACGTTCACCTTATTGAATGAAACACACAAATGCAGGGAAGGAAAAGCATTGTTATATCTTTTACTTTCATGGTGATAGATGCTTATGCTTAACTGGTCTAATAGTAAATCAATTAAATAAAAAAATTCCTAGAGAATGAAAGTAAAGAAGAAATTCAAAGTAGTATACTGAAGGCTGCTAACTGTTTGGGGGCAAATACAGTATTGCAACAGAAGAAAAATCAGGTCATCAAAACATACCAGCTTTGTGCTTTCGAGTCACTCAGAAAGATTACACTAAGCATACATGTAGTCTATACTTTGTGGTAACCTTTATGAATCTCTGTCAATATTTAAAGCTGCAAGAATATCAGTAGGAAAACTAAAATTAGGAGGAAGAAGGTGTGAGTTATGTCTGTGTTATCTGTTCACTCAGGACAGTGTACACAGTGTAGGCTTTATTGAATCTAGGCCCATATCTGGAGTAATTTTTTGTTTGTTTAGTAGATAAGTGAAATGAACCACTAGCACCCCTTTTTGGTCATGACATTATTACATAATAGAGAAACTATTCATATATTGTCACTGACAAACAAGTGAAGAGCATAAAGGAAGAACAGGAAGAAGGATGCCATAACACAGATTATAATGCAACAGACTATTTAATACTTTTCACATTTATATATGCCTCAATGAATGTAGTCCCTCCGGATTTAAACAAAACAGAAACATTAGGAAATAGAATACTGCTATGTAAAGAAGCCAGTATAAATCCACTCCCTTTGCTAGAAAAAAAATAAAGGAAGGTGATAACGTTCAGGAAATGTCAGCATATTAGTCACATTTATGTATTTATTTATTTATTTATTTATTTTTGTTAACCAGGAAAATCTGACTGGGTAAAAACCCATTTTCAGTCGAGGCCCGGGGAAACAAGCTTCACAAAGTATACATACAACTTTATATATGAACAGAGGCATAACAAATCAAACATATATACAACATAACATTAGAAATATACATACAGTTTCTATATATGAAAAGAGTCAATAGAATATGTGTAATGACAGCTAGGAAAAAAAACACAGATTTGCAGCAAATTGAATAATACAAGAAATACATTTTACATAGTTTCAAGCATATCCATGAACACATATATAACATAATTTTCAAGGTTTGTTTATAGCATTCAGAGGGAGGATGGAAGAGAAGAAAGATGTAAAATAAGGAGATAAGGTGAAACTGACTGTAAGGAGGTTAGTGAAGACTCTGTACATATTTGTTAAAGAAAAAAGTGTATATATGCAGAATAAGAGGTGGGCATTGCAAGAGAAATGCAGGAAAAACAGTGAGTTGTGAAGCTTATGAAAGGGAATGAGTAGAAAGTGACCATATTAGAAAGGCTATACAAAGACAGCAGAGGGAACTTTTGAGGTGAGTAGATAAAAGAGGAGACAAGGTTTCTATAGGGCTGAGTGAATGGTGATGTGATGGCTGGATAAAGAAGAAAACGCTGGTTAGTGGAAGTGGAGTGGGAGTTAAGAGATTTAAAAAAGTCATTACTTTGGAAAATAGTATGTTGATTATTCTATGGTGCTCAAAATAAGGAGCTGCTTATGTATGGGTGGGCAATGACAGATGTAGCACACAAACAGAGCCAGTTATTATTTAGATGCTGTTTAAGTTGAGTTTTGAAACTGGAATGGTTTTCTGGCAGTCAGATTGAAAGGAGGATGAAGTTCCAAAGTTCTGAAATATGATTAAAGACAGCCACCTATGTTATTACTGGATTTAACTGTAAGTAAAAGGGATTTTTTTGTTAGACCTCAAGTCTGTGATACGGACTAGTGTTGTAGAGTATTTTGGAGTACAGGGTATTTTTCTGGAATGTACAGCAGAAGTGTAGAGTATTTTGGAGTTAAGGGTATTTTTCTGGAGTGCAGATGAGTTCATTAGTAGTGACTGTTTGGGAGTATAAGTAATGATGTAGTTCAAGCAATTGACTTCTTTTAGGGCATTGGACTGGTGGGTTTTGTGTGGTGCATCTGTGGAAAATTTGGCTACATTATTGTGACATATCTCAAGTTTTAATTCATCAGTGTTATTCAAGTTAGTGAGAACTGATGCTATGTACAAAAGGGCTCGGAATAGGTAGGTTCTGGCCAAGGATTATCTAGTAGAGTTAGTAAGATATAGCCTGGCCCTGTAAAGGGCTTCCCTGTGCCTGGCTTAGACACCTGTGACTACAAGACTTGAATTGCTTTTAAAGCTATCTGAACTTACAAAGCTGATATAAGTATTTTTTTACACTTGCTCTAACTGTCTCAGTGCTATTTAACACTTCTGTGCTGCATTTATTGATTTGGTTGAATTTGTCATTGTTTTTCAGAGTGTGCTTGTTAAAGAAACACCATCTGTTTGTTACCATGCAGCTCTTAGCTCTTAGGTTGTTTTAACAGTATTCTAATATTTCCTAACCTCTGCTCTTACTGCAAAAGTTGTTCCGAGTTTGCCAAAGTTCTCCCGAGTTTGCCAAAATATTTCTAAGTTTTGCAAAGTTTTTCTGTGTTGTAGTGCTCTTCCATTCTCTTTTCTCTATTTTGTTGAACATTTCTCAGGGTCAGTGAACTTATTTCCAAAGATTCCTGATACTGCAGGAATTCTGACTTTTGTTGTAAAGCATTTGCACTTAAGCTCAAAACTAGTTATTGCACTCTGGGGGATCAGAGATGAATTCAACCCATCCAAATTGGAAACTGCTGGTGGGATGTTTATTGTGCATTTATCTGATTGGGCTGATGGATTAACTGTGTAAATGTTTTTCATTCTGCTGATATAAAAGAATTGCATTTTTTTGAGACTGTACTCATTTATTCAGAGCTTCCCTATGTCTGCACCCTTGTGGCCTCATCTGAGTTTGAGATAAATGGTGGAAAACTCACTGTTTGTTTTCCCATTGGTAGTTTAGCTTACAAGTGTTTAATTTCACCTGTATTTAAGCCTCACATTTGCATTTAGCTGTACAAGTGTGCAACAGGGTTCATTGGTGCCCTGTATAGACACAAATACCTTGAAAGACAGTTTTCTCCTAGACATCTGTTAGTGAACGATCCCAAGTTTCCCCGCTGTATTGCAGGAAACTCAGTTAGTAATGAGAAGAGTTGCCATAGTTTTCACCGCAGCCTTCAATAGAATAAGCCCCATTGTCAATACTAGAGCAAAATCTGGTCAAACTAGCCCACACCCCAATAGTAGTTACTGTAAAAACCTGCCATAATGGATGATCAGTTTCCAAGCATTTCTCTTGCCAGCCTGATTGACATGGACTCAGTTGGTAATGAGAAGCGTTGCCATAGTTTTCACCGCAGCCTTCAATAGAATAAGCCCCTTTGTCAATACTAGAGCAAAATCTGGTCAAACTAGCCCACATCCCAGTAGTAGTTACTGTAAAAACCTGCCATGATGGATGGTCAGTTTCCAAGCATTTCTCTGGCCAGTCTGATTGACATGGGCATCCAGAGGAAATGTAGTAATTGCCTCATGTATACTAACAACCACTTACTCCTAAAACAAACAAATACAATATGTGAGAGATGGAATTACACTATGAATGTGGAATCAGTTTTCTCACATAACAACAAACACAAACCGGACATCAAGCAGGTTGTCAGTACACACACTTCCCCTCTCACACAAAACAAGGTCACATCACATAAACCCAGATATGTGGAGATACCCAATAGATACCTAACAATAGATCAGAGATCTCCGAAGTGCAAACTTCAAAACAAATAGAATCCACTACACATAGCAGCACACACACCGCTGTCTCAGCAAATAAGCCCATAAGGCAAAACACCTCAAAACCAAATGTCCTGGTCATAGGCGACTCCATAGTGAGACACACAGATGTCCCCCTCACTAGACTGCACAAGAAAAAGGTAATGACCCGCTGCCTGTCAGGTGCCATGAATTGTCAAATCATGCAGGCACTCAAGTCGCTCAACAAATACTGTTATGAAGCTGTCATAGTACATGTTGGGGTGAATAACTTGAGACCTCTCTGGGCTATATGAAGAGAAAACTGACTGAACTCTCAAATTATTTGTCCCAGGCAGTTATGTCCCTAGTCCTAGACAGCACTCTAACTTCACTCAGGAAGATGCCACAATATAGACAAAAAAGGATTGACTTCAACAACTGGCTTAGCTTTTGGTGTCAGTCCAGGGGGATACATGGTTGACAGACCACACTGCTTTGCCAGAGATGGTCATCACCTGTTTCCTCTAGGCTTTTGGATACTGGTAGAGGTACTTGCCTCCCCCATAGTACCTTTTTTTAGGCAATGTCAAAACAACAAAACTTCTGATGTAAAAAAAATCCACTTGAGACAAACTCAATGTTATGCTGCTTAATGCTAGGAGCCTAAACAGGAAACTGCATTCCCTGAAAGTACTCATCACCTTGGAAGATACTGATGTCTGTGCAGTCACTGAGACATGGTTCAAGGCTGCAGAGAGCATCCTGGCTGTGCAAGGCTACAATGCCTTCCACATGTTCAGACCCCAAAACAAGCAAGAAAGAAGCAAAGGTGGAGGCATATGCATCTTCACTAAAACAAAATACACCTCAAAACTGGTTAAACAGTATGACTCTTTTGAGCTACTCCAGATCCAATGATCTATAGTTAAAACACTCTACCACATCATTACTAGCTAAAGGTCCCCCACCATGAACCAAGAGAAGCACACCACCTGGACTTACTAGAGTTGCTCACTATACAGCCAAACACTGGTCATGAGAGATTTTAACTATCCTTCCATCAATTTGGCAACATACATGAGCACAAATATGCTCACCCTGAGTTTTCTGGACATTGTCAATACAAATGCTCTGGAACAGCTAGTCTGCACCCCCACAAGGGGCTCAAATGTCCTATAATTGGTAGTCACCAACATAGAGGGTCCCTGTACTACCTCCTGTGTGTTGCCCTCCGTGGTAAGGTCAGAACATAAATCTGTCTCATTCAAAGTAATGATCAGACCTGGCACCTCCACAGGAGCAAAAAAACTGGAAACATTTCTCCAAAGCAAACTACAGCCAACTAGATGATGGTATAAAAAGTTTCAACCCCCCTCTGCTAACACAGCCAACAATGACTCCTATGCAGAGGAGTACATAAATGCCCTGTATAACCACCTAAACAACTGTATAGATTCACCTGTACCTGACTGGATTAAAACCAGGTCCTCTCGAAAAAACAGGCCACCTTGGTGGACCGCGAGTGTAAATAGGTTATATGGCAAAAGGAAGAACTGGTATATAAGAGGAAACTTACTCAGCACAAGAAGAATACCCTCCACAGCTTGAACAAGCAAATCAGACATCTTGTAAAGTCCTCTAAAGCTAGTTTCTAAGATAAATTAGCATCCTTAGCTAAAGGTAATCACAAGGCATTCTTTAGCTACATCTGAAATCTAAAAGGAAATGTCCAGGTATGTGCTGAACTTAGAGTGGACAGTACTTCTCATACTGAACCTGAGAAAACTGCTAATCTGCTAGCTGACAGATATGGCACAAACTTCATTCCCCTGTCCCCACCAGCCATACCCCAGTGCATACCTGACACCAGTTCTCTATGTAGTATCTCCAAAGAGCAGGTCATAGCCATGCTGTTCAGGGCCAAAAACACAGCCTCTATGGGACCAGATAACATCTCAGGCTGCTTACTAAACAATCTAAAACAAGACCTATCGGAGCTACTTGGCACTCTTTAACCTTAGCCTGAACACTGGCTTAGTTCCAGCAGAGTGGAGAACAGCAACAGTAATCCCCTTGCACAAAGGGTCCCATCAACTGACCCTGTGAACTATGGACCCATAAGCCTAACCAGCCTTATCTGTAAGTCCATGGAAAGAATAATTATGGACCTTATCAACAAGGACTTAGGCGACTTTCAAACTCTTGATCTTGATCCAGTTTTCACTTCATTAAGGATAGAGCATGCTTACTGAACCTTGTGGACTTCTTCGAGAATGTCACCCAAGATCTGGATGAAGGCAAAAGAGTACATACCGCCTACCTTGACTTGGTTTTTGACACAATCCCCCACTCAGGTATCATTGAGTAACTCTCCCAGCTGAGGATTAACCTATATGTCACTAGATGGGTAGCCAAATGGCTCACTGACATAATGCATACGGTCAAAGTTGGAGATTCCACCTCTACCAGTAGACCAGTTACCAGTAACGTACCACAAGGATCTGTGCTGGGCCTTCTACTGTTTGGAATGTATTTCTCAGAAGTCCAGGTGAAAGTAGATGGCCTGCAGCTTATCAAGTTCACTGATTGCAAACTGTGTGCAATCACTGAGTCCCCAAATCATATTACAAAAGGGGCTAACACAGATAAATGATTGGTGTGAAGGGTGGACTAAAACTAGATGCAAAAACGTGCATTATTATCCCCTTTGGCAAAGATTAAATCCCTGCAAATAACATTATTGACAGGACCCCCATAAGATCAAACCCAGTGGTGTGAGATTTGGGAACACAGGTTGATAGCAATCTAAACTTCAATCACTGTGTGTCCACAAAGATAAGGAAAGCCTTCTACACTGTGCATCTCATAAGTAAGGGCATCACATCCAAGACTAAGGCTGTTGTAACCCCTCTGTATTCAACCCTCATCAGATCACTAATAGAGTACAATGCTCCCTTTCACATGTACCTCACCAGACACCTGCAGCAGCTGGAGAGACCACAGAGGTTTCTCACCAAGAAAATTCAGGGCCTCTAAAACATTACCTACATGGAAAGACAGAAACCCCTGCCACTGTACTCTCTATCCTACAGACTGCTGAAAGGTGACTTGTGGTTGGCCTACAGAGCAGTCTCTGACCCTGCCCTAATGGAAATGTTCCACGTCTGCAAATGAAATGGGACAGGAGTCACTTGCTCCTGGGATCTCAAGCTAGCCTGTGACATCAGCAGAACATGCTGGAGAGACAGCTGTAGCTCCCAGAGATTGTCACTCCTCTGGAATAAACTTCCAATTCATGTGAAGCAAAGCTCCTCAATAACCCTATTCAAGCATAAACTAGACAATTGGATGGGAGACCAAACATTTACCCCAGGGTGGCACCTATGTCCCTCATGGACAGGGGCAGACAGTGCTGATCATAGACTTACTCTGCAAAGAACAACCATCCAACCAAGGTAAGTTAGGGAGCAAGGGTATAACATGGCTAGACTTATAAAGGCTCTAGGGCCATTAGTCTAGTAACCTCCTATGAACCTATGAACATATGTGTGCATTGTTTGATGATTTGTAGTAGGTGCTGGTCAAATTTCAGTTTTTCATTAATTAGGACAGCTAGTAATTTAGTTTGGAGGACTGTTTCGATTTTGGTGGTGAGTAGATATGACAAGGAAATAGTTCAAAGTTCTTTGTAAGTAAAAATAAAAATAATAGATTTCTTTTTCTTTTCATTCAAGAGGGAACTAGTAGCTAGATTGGATTCTACTGCAGTAAAGAAGAGGCAGGTGAGTTCTTGGAGTTTGGAAACACAGACAGAGAGCAGATGAGTGCAGTGTAATCTATGTATTGGTGTGGGTTGCAGGTTGGTTGCAGTTTTGAGATTATGTTGAAAAGGAGTGGACCACCATGACTGGGAGAGGTAGTGAGAGTTCATGTTGCCATTTTACAGCTTGTTGTCTACTAGATAGTTAGCTATGGCACCAGGGCACGGATGTCCGACTGATACTGAGTGTGGACAGTTCAGAGATGAGTTTCGAATAAGACACAGTACTGATGGCTTTAGATGGGTCTATGAAGTGGGAAGAAGCTAAGTTACCTTCATTTCTATTGTGGTTTATTGTATTTCAGAAGCTGAAGACAATGGTAGTGCTAATATGACTGGGGTGGAAACAGTGCTGTGATTTGGATAGAAGGTTACTTGCTGGTGAGATGGTTTAAGAGTTGAGCATGGATGTATTTTTCTAGTATTTTGAATAGGGAGTGGACAGGATTGCTATAGGTCTGTAATTTGGGAATTTGGTTGAGTTACTATGTCTGTGTAGGGGAATGATATACAACAGTTTCCATATGGCTGGAATGTAGCTTTTTGTTATGGATTAGTTAATTAATATGGAGATAGGAAAAGCCAGGGCATCTCCTGCTAGTTTTAGAAATTCAGCAGGCAAGTTATAAGCTCCTAAGGTAGTTGGTTTTAGTTGGTGTAGTAGTTTTCTCATTGTGGAGGTTTGGACAATTTCAACAGTAAAATGTTTGTGTTAATATTTAGAGGGTCTGTGTTGATGGTGGAGGTTTGTGTATAATCTTTACTCAGTAATAGAATGGAGTTTGTAAAGTAGGAATTGGATTGCATTACTATAATGTCATTGATTTTAATAGTGCTAAGGCTTGAAGTCAAAGTTTGACTATTGGGGGAGGTTTTTATCAGAGGACCAAAATAATTTGGGATTATTATGGTATTTCCATTGGAGTTTAAAGTAATGGGACTATTTATCTTTTTTGATAGGTTTCTAATCCATTCACACATTACCCCTTTCCCCATTTTTGCACATGGAGTTGGGGTGTCACTTCAACAAGACAATCACCTAGAGCCAAGATTTATAATGCTAGGTGGCTAGCCCTGCCGTGGTAGTTCTTCCATACCACACACTTGCATGCCCACTCACACCTATGGCCAATTCACCTACTACATGTCTTTGGAATGGGGGAACTGGAGCTCTCCGAAGAAACCCGCACAAACACAGGGAGGATATGCAGAGCCCTCACAGAAAGCACCTCAGCCAAGAATCGAACTCTAGAACCTCTAACTGTGAGATGACAATGATGTCTGTTGTGTCACTAAGCTACCCCTTGATAGGTTTCTAAGTTGTCTAAAATACTGGAGTATTATGGTTTATATATGTATCAAAGTTTCCATGCTTTACCCCTCTGTTTAAGAAGCTGTCTTGTTTCTTTTGTTAGCCAAAGTGCTGTAGCTGATTTTTCCCTCTGATTTAACTTGTGCCATTTCATTAGGATGTTAAGGAAGGTGCTTTTAAAGTGAGAGACAACATCTTCCAGGGGCATTGTTTTTAGGATATTCCAGTTGCAGAGCTGGAGGAAGGTGATGAAGGCATCTTTGCTAAAGAGCAGCAGATTATGTACTTGGTTATATGTTATTATCTTATTTAGATTAAAACAGTATATAGGTGGGAGATGGTCACTACTGTCAGTGGGAGGAGATCTGCAAAGATTTATAGGACAAGGTGTATTGGTTAGAATCCAGTCCAGAGCTGACTGCCTGTTTTTTTTTATCTATTCTTCTTGTAGATTGGATTAGTTAGGTGAAATGGAATAAGTTCAGTGATTTTGAGGGGGTATCTGTGCTGCAAGTCATTCATTATGATGATATCTTGATGTATGTTTTGGGATATCCAGTAGGAAATATCTTCTCCTGTTATGTTATTACCTGGTGGAATATAGATCATTACTGCGGTGATGGATTGTTTTGTGCATGAGTTGAATGAGGATGATTTCTGCATTTATTTATACATTTTGAAACAACTCCTTGGGGAACAACAATTAGTAATCAGTTTTCTTACCCCACTTGCTTTTTGCAAGTTATTTGTATTTGTACATACACACATACCTACTGTATATATACAATACATATACTTTCATGTACCTTTTACTACACACTTTTTGAGAATTCATTCCTGAGTTTTTATATGAATGCTGCATTTGAATGTGGTTTTTAAATATTAGAATATTATTTGAATTAATATGTTTTTTAGACTTGCTAGCTATTTTTATTTTTATTTTTATTTGTATCAATTTTTAAAGAACAGTTTAAAAATATATATTTTTATATATATTTTTGTGACAGCACTATGATGTTTCTGATTTTAATTGTTAGAATGTAATATTGACTTTAATGCACTTGGTTTATAATTAAATATGCTAATTAGTTAATTAGTACTACTAGAGTATATTTAAACCCTCTGTTACATTTTTCATTTTAACTTGATAAAGCTCGGTAATAACCGGTTAATCACTGTTTGTTCACAATAAAGTATCAACTTGCATCCTGGTTCGGCTTTCTCGCTTTGGATTTATCCTTCTTCATGATTTCTGCATTGTCAAAGACAGGGATGTTATGTGAGTCGATGTTTACCTAGATATTGTTTCTGTAAATTTTTGAGATACCACCTCCCCATTTTGTTTCCGTCTATTCTGTAAACATTGTAACCTAGGGGTAGAATCTCACTTTCTTTTACGTCTGATTTTAACAATGTTTCAGTTATGATGGTTATGTCTGGGGAATAATGTACCAGACAGGCATAGGATTTTTGCATCTTGCTTGTTATACTCCTGGGATTTATTTTAAGAAAGAGCAATATTTGATCCTATAGAGGAGGGGTATGTGGGGGTGGTAATGGCAACTGTGGTGAGGATAGTTGTATTTTGTTAATTTATGCTGGGTCCTGGGTTAGGATGTATGTCACCACTAAGTCTGAGGTTAGTTACTATGTGTTGCAAAGTGTAGAGCCATTTCATTTTTAGTTTATTTTTATGGCTAATTTCAATTTTGTGAATTGTATTTTTTTGTGTGTGTGTGTGTGTGTGTGTGTGTGTGTGTGTGTGTGTGTGTGTGTGTGTGTGTTTATATATATATATATTAAAGAAGAGATGATGTATATAGGTAGCTGAGTATAGTTCTGGAGATATATGAATAAAATGGAAGTAATGATGGAAGAATGAAGGTAGGGATTGGAAGGTGAACTAGCGTCATTAAGTAGATATTATGATAAGATGTTAGTTGTGTTGATAGAGAGAGGAATAGGACCAGTGTTTGAAGAATGGAAATCATTCGGACATATGTAGGAAGAAAGGAAATAATGTACTAGTTAATGTTAGAGAGAAATAACACGTAGGCAGTGGAAAAAATGGGGGAAAGGATAGGGTTTCTGTCAACTTGTAAGCAGTAAAATGGAGGATGTGGACCCTCTTGGGAGTGGTAGGAATTAGGTGTATGGATAAAAGTAAGAAGTATTTTTACTTGGTAAATGTTGGACGATAGTATAAGAGAAGAAAGGCAAAAGATATAGTAGTAAATGATTAGAAGAATAAAGTCTACAGAGTATTATAGGTGGGATGAAGGAGTTTGGCTATTCTGTTGGAATGAGGATACTGTAGTAGGTGAAGTCCTTAGAGAATAAATGGAGATAAAGTCAGAGTGTGTGAGAATTGGGGGAAAGGAAGTGGTGAGGAGTGAGCCCAACTGTAACAAGGGCAAATAAAGTGAGATTCATCTGGCTACAAAGTCATCCTACACCAAAAACAATTAGTGAGGTGTCGTTGCATCAGTAATTGTATAGTCTTGCACTGTCAAGCGCTTAAATAATGAGATAAAGCTGCACTGCCAGGAGGTTATGTATTTAAATTTAGACACAGCAGCCTTAGCTGTAAGTAAGCTGAGTGAGCTTTGTTGAAAATGATGTCTAATGATGTCATTGCTCAAGCAGTTACTGGGGTAGAAAGGATAGTTTTTTGCCCCTGCAAATGTAATGGGAGATTAGTTTTTATTTTTAGTATTTGGGGATAATAATTGTATTGGTGGGTAGAAGGAGTGCTGCCAGCTAATATTTTATGGAAAATGAACACCGATTAACTAGGATACTTTGAAGATACTGTTTACTTAGGATAAATTAAAGGCATTCATATGAAAGTGGATAGCAGAGACTATGTCCCGTTCCAGTGTGCATACCATTTAGAAAGCACAAAAACACATGGTAAAGATAAAATGGAAATGTGTACCAAGTTATACCTATGTGTAGAGTAGTTGCAGGTTTTTCTATATTCATTTATTGAAGTTAACTGACAAATCAAAGCAGTATATGCTGCCCTTGTCTATCTGAGGCAACCCTGTGGTCTTGATGCTTTCATATTCCTGACTGTTTTCAGAGGGTAGAAGGCATACACAGTTGTATAGGCAGGTGAGGATGGCAGATAGTTAAGGAGAGGTACTGGTTTGTGCCTAGGTGGATAATAAAGGAAAGGAAAGACCACCAGAGAGATTTATAGTAACAGAAAGGATGCTGTAGTTAGTTGCAATATTGAGCAAGATGAGTTAGTAAATAACCAACTTACTTCTGCCAGCCTCTCTACAGACCATGAAAGCAGTTCTGGCCCTGTTATTATAATGCCAGGTAGCTAGAGACCTGAATGGGAAATAGAGTGGATAGGACTACAGGCACGCATTTTACAGACATAAAGTAGGCATGTTCTTGTGGAAACTTTAGACACTGAGACTAACCTCTTAATGCACAACTAAAAAATAACACATGTAGTGAGTGTGAAATAAGTTTTAAGGAATAGTTGATCAAATATATTATCAAATCCTGTTGACTTTGTAAAATGCCCTGACCTAGGAAATAGCTGATCAAATCTGTAACCAGCACTCTATTGACTATGTAAAGCACACAGATTATTACAGTTTAAAGCACTAATGACCATGTTAGATATAAAATCAATGGCCATTTAATTTAGGGAAATTTTAACTATGAACTGCAAAACAGGTAATTGATTTTATCAGTAACAATTCATTGCAGAGGCGATTAAATAATTTGTATTTAACAGGAGAAATGTGCATGTAGAAAAATTATAAGCATAAATTATATAAGCAGCTGCCTAATAGTGTCTGGTATTAATTTGCTGTCTTAACTGGTTACTACAAGTTGGCATTAATCTGATATACCATGTAAAAATGTCTGGCTCAATCTTAACTGGTTACTACAAGTTGGCATTAATCTGATATACCATGTAAAATGTCTGGCTCAATCTTAACTGGTTACTACAAGTTGGCATTAATCTGATATACCATGTAAAAATGTCTGGCTCAATCTTAACTGGTTACTACAAGTTGGCATTAATCTGATATACCATGTAAAATGTCTGGCTCAATCTTAACTGGTTACTACAAGTTGGCATTAATCTGATATACCATGTAAAAATGTCTGGCTCAATCTTAACTGGTTACTACAAGTTGGCATTAATCTGATATACCATGTAAAATGTCTGGCTCAATAAATAGCATCTCTAACAATTCTTAATGCTCTGATATTGCATGTACAAAGGCTATCCAGCTATGCATTTGCTCTATAATATGAAACTGCTAATGATAACACTAATATTCCAGAAATACAGTATTGACATATAATTCACTTAGGCAGTTAAAGACAGTGTTACAAATAAAATAAAATAGTGTTAAATAAATTTGTTAGAATCGGACTGTAAAAATCATTGAGTTATTCAAAAACAATGTCAATCAATAACAAACAATAATGCAGGAGAACTCAAGTATCTTAAAGCTCTAATGTACATTAGGAGGCAAAAAACCATACACAAAGTTGTATAGAATTTTGACTAACTTTATTCACAGAGTACACCTGTTTTATACATGTCATTATCAGTTTTGCCCACCTCACTGGTGTGGTCAGTGACAGGGTCTTTACATCACAGTAATTCATAAAAAGTGCTGAATTTGTGTTTTTCAAAAAGTCTTTTTCCCATGAGAATGTTACAGCCTTGCAAGCAGCTGGTCAGTCACGATGACCTCCTGAGGATGTAGCCAATTCAAGGTTCTCTGATTAGTTCAAATACAATAGATGTATGTCTTCCTTAATGCCTTTCTTTGTCTTCCTCGTTCCCAGCTACTATCAGAGATACAAGGCTACTCTCCTGGTGGAGGCAGGAAGGAGGACACACATGCGAACAGATTTATTATTTTCTAACTTTGCAAAATAATCTTTACTTGAAAGACATGAGCCAGGCTGTGTTTGCAAGCTGCCAAGGTCAAATTTCTGATTACACTGCAGCTTGTGCTTCAAGCAATAATATGCAGGTTTATTTCTACTATTATTCTAGTAAGACAGAATTAAATGCATTACATAAACTTTGTTCTCTATTATGGATTTAAGTACATTTATTTCTAACTAAAGCACACATTTCTCTATATATTTGATCACACAACTTATATATGTTTGAATGTTTAAATACACATCTTCCTAAGCAGCACACATTGTAAATATATTTTTCTAGGCTGCATGTATGTAAATATATTTTCTAAGCAGCATGTATAGATTTTTCTAACATTCTCCCTCCTGTTAATGCATTTAATGCTATTTGAAACATAAACAGTATTATTTCATTTCTTAGCCTTTTCCTTTCAAGGACTCTCAGCTAAGTAAGTCATTTGTTTTATATTTCAGATAGACTTTCACTTGGTATCAACAAATTCAATTCCATATCTTGGTACATAGTTTCAGTCACTGATACATCAACTAAGTCTTTAACTAATTTTTTCACACAGGGTATCCAGCAGACACATGCTCCAATTATGAGCAGTACCACACAAATTGCAATCAGAATGTTCAATAGGATGGAACCCCACCCCCCCAAACAGATTCTGGAAAAAGTCCGTCAGTGGGTTTGGGCCTGGTTTAGTCATTGCTGATACTTGCCGAATTACCTCTAGGTGGTCATTGATTTCATGTTGGTTGTCTGGAATGTACGCACAGCATTTTTCTTCAAGTACCACCTCTTGCTGCTAGGGTGAAGTAAAGAGCTATTCGATTTTGTAGCACAACAGTTTTTATTGCATTCAGTTCATTAGTCACCAATTCTAGGGTGGAAAAAGTTGCATTGCTCATGACTTTTTGACAGCTTCCTCAGCTCCCAGATCGATTTGACTGCTCCATAGGCTGGTGGCATTCCTGCCCTGGATATAACACTGTTGCCCAAGTTTATATGAGTCAATTTACTTTTGTCTTTTACTGAATTATGGCCTTTTCAACCAGCTTCGATTTTACCAACTGGATTCACAGGGTTTTTTCTCACTGGACCTTCAGATTCTCGAGCTGTTTTCCTTACGTTTATTTTACCCAAAGGTAATTCTGCAGTATGTCTTATTGCTGAAACCAGATAACCCAAAACAACTGCCGGACCAATTCTCAGGTAACCATTTATATGCCTTTTTCCCACAAATAAAATCATTACTTTGGTACTGATACGTGTTATCCCTGCATGAAACATTTTTCTATTCTTAATAGACAATTGCTTAGTTAAGACTGGATTGTCACATACTGCATTTAATGTAGTTTTCATGGAACTCAGATATGAATCATGGTTAGTATTACAAACAGTACCCCACTTTTGACTTTAATGTAACATTTATAAGACATTGTTATATTACCATTACTCCAGCCCACCTGGAGGGTATTACTTTTGTAGAGACATACAACTCCTTTTTGCGTGAACAGGTATAAATAAAGCAATTTTGTCCTGTGATCTCACAGTTTCTGTATAAAAAACTTTCCAAAGTCTTATTTTATCCCCAGAGGGACAGAGGACGTTAAAGTCTATTATATTTTGTTGGTATAGCTGTACAAACTCAGCAATTTGAAATGTGCATAGTTTCTGTATACACTTGCTTCATGGCCAGGTACGTGTTAAAATTTGGATGCCAGTCTATAAACAGTTCATCACGTCTTCTCACTTTCACTTGTGTGGTTGAGTGCAGGAAAAACCACAATAAGAGAAAATTGTCACACTTATAGTTAACAAATACATAGTTAAAATAATTATGCAATAGTTCTTGGGTTGCTCTGCTTTTTGTCTTCTTTACTCTTGGCCATTTTGCCCTTGTGTATCAGTCACAAAGTTTTTATTCAGCTGAAAGTTCTTTTGTCTGAAAAGAGTTAAACTGCAAAACAGATTTATTCATAACAGTTTCTTTATTTAATTAGCTAGTGAACTGTCAGCCTCCAGCCCTGCAGGCATGAGAGCTTTTACTGAGGCACATAATATGCCCTTCCAAATACTACTTTAAAGGGGATCAAACCCTTTACATTTGTTACTATTTTATGCTCAGCAATGCTAGAGGTAAACAGCAAATCCAATTCTTCTGAGTCTTACTCATCAACTTTCTTAACTTGTTTTTTTTTTTTTAAATCCCATTGTACCTCTCCACCAGTCCTGCTGACTGTGGGTGGTAAGCACAGTGATTCCTTAAGGAAAAGCTTCTACCCATTTTGAAAACATATCTATGATCACTAAACAGTATTTCTTTCCTTCACATTTATTCAACTCTATGAAGTCCATACAAATAGTATGGAATGGATATGGTGGTGTAGGAAACTCCTTGCTTGTTTTAAATGCTCCTTGTGCATGGTGCTTGTTACAAGTATGACAAGCTGCACAAAATTTTATTGTATAATTTATGTATCCATATGTTTGGAATATTTTATTTACTAACTGTACCATCCCCTGTTGAGACATGGCTCTGCCCATGGCTCAACAAAGCTGCATCTCTAAATAAATTAGACGGTAATATTGTTTTTTCCTTTGGAAATGTACAGTCCATTCTTAAAAATTGCACCTTGTTTTACCCAGTTTTGTTTTTCTGCTGTTGTAGTAAGCATTTGCATTGTTTTTAACATGTCTAAATGTAAAATCTCAAAGGGCTGTAATTTTTATTAAAAAATAAAGTTCCTGAGTCTGAGGCTGCTTGCTTTGCAGCTGCATCAGCTCGTGCATTACCTTTTGAAATCTTATCCTGTTGTTTTGTATGAGCTACACATTTACAAATAGCTACTTTGGTAGGCAACTGAATAGATTCTAATAGCTCCAAAATAAATTGCGCATGATTAATAGGTTTTTCACTGGATGTAATCATCCCTCTATTTTCTTTATTATTGTGCAAACACATGCACTGTAGAAAAGCATACTGATTATCAGTATATATGTTTACTTTTTTGCCTTTTACTAAAATACATGCTCCTGTCAAAATTACCAGTTCTGCTGCTTGAGCATACAAGTTGTGTGGCAAAGTTTGTGCTTCTAAATTTTTAGTGTCTGTAACTACTGCATACCCCACCAGATTTTTCCCTGTAGGACCCCTTCTGCATGAGCCATTCACGTAATATGTCACCTCAGCATTATTCAAGGGCATATCTGTAAGATCTTGTCTAGGTAAAGCTAACTGTTTATATGAGGTTGACTCAGCAGTATGGTCATACATGAAAGATGTCTAGCAGGAGAAAGGTATGCAACTTTTTCTTGTGGCAGAATTATTGCAACTGCATGAGGCATTCTCAATGTGAGAGGGTGGAATAACACCATTGAGGCTGAAGCCTGTACTGCCATTGCTGCTGCAACTACTGCTTGTACACAGTGAGGCAAAGATTGCACCACTGGGTCTAACTGTAATGAATAGTAAGCTATGGGGCATTGCTTATCCCCATGTTGTTGCTTTAATACTGATGTCATGTACCATTGCTTACAATCTATGGTCTAAAAAAACGTTTGTGATAACTTGGAAGTCTTAAAACTAATGAAGAAGCTATTAACTGCTTCAACCTGCAGAAAGCCATTTCTGCTTTTGTTTTCCATTGTAAAATAATTTGGTACCCAGTTCCAACAAAAATTAGTTGTACCTAAGAAAAGACATCATTTCTTTTTTTAGTTGTTGGTTTGGGTGCTTGCAAAATTGCTGTTTTTTTTTCCCTTTTTTCTTTCCCCTTATCTAGTATTTTATCTTTATTGAATATCACATATCCCAGGTATCTAACCTGTGTTTTTTTTCCCAAAGTTGTAACTTACTTTTGTTTACTTTGTGTCCTTGTATTACTAAAAATTTTAACAATGCTACTGTATTCACCCTGCACTGCTGCTGGGTGCTGTTAGCAAGATGTCATTTACATAAAGTAAAATTTAACTACTTTCTGGTGGGGTAGACCCTGCCAGATTGCTAGCCATTTTTTGTGCAGATATTATTGGGCTCTCATAATATCCCTGTGGTAGTCGAGTATATGTATACCTTTTACCCTGAAATGTAAATGCAAACCAATATTGACTATCAGGATGTATAGGTATTGAAAAGAAAGCATTACTTATATCTACCACAGTAAAATACTTGTGTTGTGGCTTTAAATCATTTAACAAGGTATGTGGGTCTGGCACCGTGGGTGCTTTAGGTATTACTGCATTATTTACAGCTTATAAATCTTGTACCATCTGCCATTCCCGTTCGCTTTTTTTAACAGGAAATAGGGGTGTATCACATGGTGAATCAGGAGATTCTACCAGTACTCCTTTTTTTGAGTAATGCTGCTTATTATAGGCTTAATTTTTACTTTTGCATTCTTTCCCAAAATGTATTGTTTTTTTCTGTGGTCTAAAAGCTGACTTTGGGGTAATTGTAATTGGTCCTGCTGCTTGAATAAGCCCTACATTTAACTTGCCTGTTGACCACAGAGTTGTTGGAATTTTACACAAGGCCTTTTCTTTTCTTTTAATAAAATGCTAATCAGCTGTCCTTACTAGATTGCAAGTGTACAGCTGTATGTGTCTGTGTCAACCAATTCAGTTTTGTTTTATATTCCTTGTCCTGACATTTTAAATCAGTCTGTTTTCCCATTTTGTTACCTTTTTTTTCTAAGTCTGCCCATTTAAAACTTTTGTTTTTGTCAAGCTGACATGTGGCAGTCTATTGGACTTATACAATCTCATGAACTCCTGAGGTAATGAACAGCTTACTACACTGTTTCCCTCAGTATCCCAGCATAAAGTTTGTAATATTAATTTGTCAGCAGGATTTTTACTTATATTTCTTATTAGGTCCTGGTGTGCTACAGTAGTATGGAGTACAATGTAACAAGTGCTGCTGATCAGTGTCAAGGGAGGGTACCTTACTGATGGCTACGTTTATCAGTTCTTTGGTTACTGCCCCTGGACCAATCATAACTAGGTCCTGGCTGTACCAATAATAGGCTTCACCCTCTGATCACACCACAAGAGCATTCATTTGTCTTTGTGCTTCCATACCCTGCATGGTAGGAACTACTGTTATGCCAAATATTTGCACAAGGTCTTTTCCCAGTAAGTTTACTGGATATTTTTGCAGAAACTACAATTTTACTTTTCTGAGTCATACCTGAAACAGGGTCAGTTATTGCTATATTATGGGAAAGTGGTTCCCTGTATAGCTGTCCATTTGCTGCTTTTACTAATATATAATCAGGTGATTTAGAATGTTTTGGTAACTTGGAGGGGTATATCAAAGTCCGTGACGCTCCTGAGTCACACAGGAATTTGACCTTTCTTCCCTCCACCAGAAGTGTTACTTCTGGTTTTGTATTTGCTAGGTAGAGCTCCAGGCTCAACAATGCTAAATCTAAAATTTTATTTTGATTTTTATTCTCTACATCTGTTTGTACTTCCTCTATTCCCTCTACTATATTCACATTTTCTTTTTGTTTATTAACCTTTCCTGATGATTTTTGGTTATTATCACTATCATATAGTCAGTCCACATCTCCTTTATCTTCTGTCATTGCTTTCTTATTTTGTTTATAGTCCCTAGCTAGATGCCCTTTTTACCTGACTGTAATACAAATACTTCAGCTCCGTCTTCAGCAGTGAAGACTTGTGCCCTTTTTTCTTTTTACTATTAAAGTGTCTTTCAGTACGTCTAGCATACTCAAGTAAGGCTTGCAGCCTGCTTGTTCAGTGATTTATCATATGCCTTGTAATAAAACTACTAACAGAGGCAATGCAACCTTTTAAAAATGTATATATATATTTTTTTTAATTGTTATTTTAAGCATTTTAATAATCTAGCATAATATCCATCTACTGTCTCATTTCCCTGTTGTATGCATTAATTAATGCAAGTCCAGTCTGCTCTAAGTTTTCATTTTTCAGAGATTCTGTCTGTTAGACCTTTCACTCTGTTGTCTAAAAATGTTTCAGAATTTTTTAAGCTTCTGTTTTTCTTTTGCCTGACGCCCTGCATCAGATTAAAGCTTGTTTAAGGAGTTTAACTAGTGAAAGTTTATCTAGTTTACTATCAAATTTATAGTTGTTAACACATTTTGCAAAATATCTCACATTATTTGCTTACTGTAATTGCATATGCTTCACATTATCTGTTAGGGGCGGATCTCGTGATCTCTTAGTGCACTGATCTCCCATGTCTTAAAAAGACTGTTACGTAACCCTTCTCTTGTACCACGTGGTATCTTATTTCCCCATATCCACAGTAGTGTCTAGAATGACTGTTTACTTTGCTTTGTTATTCCCTGATCTATGACTCAAGATACAATACTTGACTCTCTCTCCTGCTATCACAAACCTTAGCAATAGCACAGTGTAACCTGGTCCCTGATCTAAAACAAAGACAAAGAGGGAAATTCTTCTTACCTGAGCCTCCTGCTCTTATTGTTTCTCCTTGGGGCCCAGTCTTCCGCTTTTCAGCCACAGATCAGAAAGTGGACAGCCTCTTTACACACAACAATTCAGTCGGAGGTCTTTTCACTTTAAGAAGAACCATTCTTTTCGGCAGCTTCTCCTGCGCAGATTTATTAGCACTTATGCACTCTGTGACCTGCAGCTTACCAAGGAATTCCGGCACGATTAGAACCAAAATGTTAAATAAATTTGTTAGAATCGGACTGTAAAAATCATTGAGTTATTCAAAACAATGTCAATCAATAACAAACAATAATGCAGGAGAACTCAAGTATCTTAAAGCTCTAATGTACATTAGGAGGCAAAACCATACACAAAGTTGTATAGAATTTTGACTAACTTTATTCACAGAGTACACCTGTTTTATACATGTCATTATCAGTTTTGCCCACCTCACTGGTGTGGTCAGTGACAGGGTCTTTACATCACAGTAATTCATAAAAGTGCTGAATTTGTGTTTTCAAAAGTCTTTTTCCCATGAGAATGTTACAGCCTTGCAAGCAGCTGGTCAGTCACGATGACCTCCTGAGGATGTAGCCAATTCAAGGTTCTCTGATTAGTTCAAATACAATAGATGTATGTCTTCCTTAATGCCTTTCTTTGTCTTCCTCGTTCCCAGCTGCGCACTATCAGAGATAGGCTACTCTCCTGGTGGAGGCAGGAAGGAGGACACACATGCGAACAGATTTATTATTTTCTAACTTTGCAAAATAATCTTTACTTGAAAGACATGAGCCAGGCTGTGTTTGCAAGCTGCCAAGGTCAAATTTCTGATTACACTGCAGCTTGTGCTTCAAGCAATAATATGCAGGTTTATTTCTACTATTATTCTAGTAAGACAGAATTAAATGCATTACATAAACTTTGTTCTCTATTATGGATTTAAGTACATTTATTCCTAACTAAAGCACACATTTCTCTATATATTTGATCACACAACTTATATATGTTTGAATGTTTAAATACACATCTTCCTAAGCAGCACACATTGTAAATATATTTTTCTAGGCTGCATGTATGTAAATATATTTTCTAAGCAGCATGTATAGATTTTTCTAACAAATAGCTATAAAAGAACAATTGCATTGTAAAACTCCATCAGAGTGTAGTAATGGCATTCTAATATGTGTGTGTGTGTGTGTGTGTGTGTGTGTGTGTGTGTGTGTGTGTGTGTGTGTGTGTGTGTGTGTGTGTGTCTGCGTGCTTCACTTGCAGGTTCCCGGGATGTGACGGAGGAATCCCTGTCTATACTACAGTTAGAAATGGTGCTTCTCATACAAGGACCATTTTAAAGAGAACAAAGCATTCTTGGAAGGGTGTAAATGACAACAAAGAGTGACAGAGACTGAAGAAATGTATTACCTCCTGGGGCTACAATGGCATTCTACACACAAAAAACAATCAGTGAGGTAATGTTTTATCAATCATTGTATATAGTTGTACTGATGAGTGTATAAATAATAGGATAAACTTGTAATTAGAAAAAATAGAAAAAGCAGGTTTACCAAGTAATTAAACTACAGATATGTAAAATCAGTAATATAATTGTATCAACTTACTATCAGGTAAAAGTTTACAGTCTCTAGGTAACACATTGCTTATTGATGGTCCAGCAGTACAAAATTCATATTTTTGTTTCAAGGAAATCTACAAACAGTAGTTAGTTGATTTCCAGGAGCAAGTGAAAGATATATCTTGAATGTGCTGATGAAAATCTTTTGCAAAGACAAAAATAATGACACTTTCATTCTTCTTCTTCTACATATGGGTTTCAGTAATGTCAGATATGCAAACATATACTGAAGTAGGCAGAGAAATAGCCATGATACTTTCTATATTAAAGGCAAAGGTGTCTTGCTAGATGTGAAGAGGAGTTTGCAATGGAATTCCAAAATAGCAAAGTAAGTACATATGTGCAAAAGATTTGTTCATTTTTTGGTGAAAGTTACTTGGATAACTTGGATTTTCATTTTGAAAGAAATCACCAAACAGATATGAATGGACTTCGTGTATCTCAAGCAGGGAAAAACGTTTATAGACATAAAACTTAAAGCAGTTGATTCAAGTGCAAATGACCATATTTTGGAAAGATGCACTCCAAACAAAATTTGACCAGGGCAAAGTAGCCATTAATATAGTTGTGAAAATACAAAGTGTTTAAATAAGAGATTTCCTGTATGGCATAATTGTAGGTCTAGGTCTACAGAGGTGGTGACATAAGCATGAGGTGGAGTGGGGGGGGGGGGGGAGGTTGAGGACTGAAACTCCAGTTTTGCAGGGTATAAAATTTGCTATTGCAACTAGGAATTGGTAAGATGTAGCCATGCTCTTAAGTGACTGTATACAAGGAATGCAGTTTACTATTTCTGAAGATTTATGACTGGAACATATTGTGTTTTTGTTTTTGTTAAAACTGAGGGTAATGGGGTATGTTTTTAATTTGCAGACTCTCAACGGTATACATAAAGATTTGATGAAGTTGTTTGAATTTTTAACAATTAAATATTCAGTAAAGGCTTGTGCTGGGGAACATAAATTTGTCATAAACAGGAGTATTAATAGACCTACTACATGACAAGAAAACCTTCACAAGTTATTTAAAAAAGCTATGGTCTCAGACTGTAAATAAGTCTTCAAGAAAAAAAATAATATTTCTGATATAATACTTATTTGTAAGGAAAGCACAAATTAAAGGTTTACCCCAAAAACCACTGTCATCCAATAGTGACCATGTATTAATTTGTTCAGTGATTAATTGGAATTATCCAGTTTGTTGTGCTTCCAACAAATATGTCATTAATATGCCAATGCTACTGTGAAAGCAGGACAAGATTTAATGGCTTGGAAATGGAAATGCAACTGGCTGATAAATCTGTGAAAAAAGACAAAAGGAAAAACTGTTGCAAAACATGCAGCTGCCAAACAGGAACAAAAGGATGAGCCAATCTACAGCTAAAAATGCACATATTCAGGCCAAATTCAATAAAACCAATTCCGGACTTTATTGAAGAAAATAAAACAAATGATAAGCACTTTCGTCCTGACCACTTCAGAACTTCATCAGATAATGAATTAATTTACACAAACCATTTATATAGTATAGAGGAAACTGGGTAAAACAATCATTAAAAGTTAATAATTTATTTAAAATGGCACCCCCTTAAAGAAAAATCATGTAAAAACCATGCTTTATATATGAAAACTGGTTAAAATGCATAAATAAATGTTGAAAATTCAAATTGTATTCTAAAAACATAACAAAATATATAATTTAATAGTAGAGAAGAAATATAGATTTTTTTAAAAGAAACAGTGTTATCTTTCTAAGGCTTTTAGTTTCAACAGAGAGCTAATGGAAATGTATTCATTTAAAACTGGCCACCTTGGTGCATTGAGACTCAGTTGCCAGTAAACCTCTCTTCTTTCTAACAAAAGTGACCAGGCACCACCTCAAGGTTCTGATTTAATATCATCAATGATGGTGAAATGAAAAGAGTGACCAGTATTTTCCATAATGTGTTTACTAAGTGCATTTGTATCTTTTTTTTATTTTATATCATACAAATGTTCGTAAATTCAGTTCTTTAATTTATGGTCAGTTTTTCCAATGTAAAAACAGCTACAACAGTTATATAGGGCACAATAAATAATCCTTTCAGATCCACAGTTATATTTTTGATGTAATTTCACTTCAATGTTTATCAGAAAAATGCCCCCTTCCTTAATGTGTTTGCAATATTTACACATGCCACACTTTTTCATGTGCCCAACATTATTCACTCCCTTTGGTTTCAACTCAAAAATGTTTTTTAAGTTTCTGCCTTTCTTGAATACTGTGGTGGAGTGTGAATCAGTGAAAGGTCTAATGGCTTTCTCTTGGTTTAGAATGGTCCAATTATTTTCCAAGATTTTCCTTAATGCAAAACTGTTATTGGTATATCTGAAACTCTTGGTTTAGAATGGTCCAATTATTTTCCAAGATTTTCCTTAATGCAAAACTGTTATTGGTATATATAGTAATAAATGATGTCTTATAGTTCCTTTTAAGTTCTTGATTCTGCATACTCCAATCTTTAAGTATACAAAATAATAGATGGTGTAGTCAGTGGCTGCAAAATGACTTCTAAGAAGTAAAATAATAAAAAAGTTACATAAGACTATTGGGAAGATGGACATTAGAGATACCGGAAAATCTGAATTGTAAATTATCAACTGCAGAAAATGAGCTTTTCTGATTGTATGAGATTGTCTAGGGAGATGCATTGTCTAGGGAGATGCAGACTAGTCCATTATTGCTTAATAATAATGACACTAATTTACCCATGTCAGTACAGTTTAGTGAGGATAATGAGTCTTTAAGAAGCATGTTTATGGAACTTTAAAATAGTATGGATTATTCTAATGTAAATTTTATGAAAGGGTTACATTTCTCTATAGCTATTCAAGGTACCAGCAGCAACATTCATAAGTGATAAGGACTTAAATGAGTAAGGTTCTGTGTTAGATGGACCACTAATAATTATTTTCATACAACTTGAATGCATATAGACTGAAAAAGTGCCATAGTTAAGCCAATTTGTGAAAAAGCAAGACAGAGGTATATTTTAAAATTACTGCAAGTTTGCTGTGCAGTACTGGTAAAGTGATGGAAAAATATGCCAACTATGCTATAGGAAGAACTTTGATACCAAATGTGTGCATATTTTAAAATGCATATTGAAAGGACAGACCACAATTCAATTAATTTGTTTTTCTTACTAATGTGATCAGTTTATTGAATGAAGTTTTGCTGGTTTATGTGGCATACATATTCTTTTATAATGTTTTATTTAAGTAAAATACCAGTTATTAATCAAGACGCTATATAGCATGCATATTTTACAATGGTCAATGAATAAGAAATTGTATATAGAATTCAGGGGTTATAGCAACGACTGGATTTAAGTAATGCAAATCATACTAGAAGGGTCCATTTTGGGGTCCGATTTATTCAGCATCTTAATATTTGATGTGGTAACTGATCACTCCAATTGTTATTACCTGATGAAGCCAAATTTGTTTGGCATTATAACTGATCTACACAAAGGGGGCTCATTGTCATCAAATGCTTAAGGTGCTAAATAGTTGTAATAAAGACCAACGGCCAGATTCAATAAAGCCTAAACTAAGTGTACACTATTCTGAATGAACAGACAACACAGACATAACTCACACCTTCTTCCTCCTAATTTTAATTTTCCTTCTGATATTCTTGCAGCTTTAAATATTGACAGGGATTCATAAAGGTTACCACAAAGTGTAGAAAACATGTACACTTAGTGTAATCTTTCTGAGTAACTAGAAAACACAAAAAATTGTGATAAGAATTTTATTGAATACATATCATGTACACTTAGTGTAGGCTTTATTGAATTTTGCCCCTAGAAAGGTAAAATGAAAAATAAAATTGGATTCTATGTTCTACTCCAAGAAATCAAAAGTTACATGAATATGAGAATTTAGGAATCATGGTAGACATGAACTTATTAAAACCCCATATAAATAAATATACATAACTTTAATCTTATGTTGTATTTTAAAATTCTTTCAATTAAGAAACCCTAAAATGATTCTTAGGTTATGCACCAGTGTGCTGAGAGCCATACTGGAGTCTGGTAGTATGTTGTAGTCACTCAGCAGTAAAGGAATGTTTTTTACGAAGTACCACTACTAAAACAATTGAAGGTCTAGGGGTACTGTTATATAGTAAGAAACTGGCCTACTTGGGCTTACTCCCCTAATGCTGCAGAAATATAAGAGGAGACCTGATAAAAGATGAATGTGTTGGTGGTTTTAAGCCATGCATCTGTATAGCACAGCAAAAGAAATTTGATTACTTTTTTTAAATTTTAAACAAAAATGCCACTTGAAACTGGCTCTTAATGTCATTGTGAGGTGATGATAGTAGTAGTTCATAGGTTCATAGATAAATATTAGGCATTACTGGCCATTCTTACATAAGGGGAAGTCTGGGATAAAGAATTTACCTGACTCCTTTACTGTCTCCTATAAGAGAGCTAGAAATATAAATGACATGGTTGTTCATAATTTATTCTCTATGCCTACTGAAATTGTAACTATTCCTTTACAAAATTCTGGTACTTTTCCCTGTGGTACATGCTCTATTTGTATTCATGTGGTTAGGACTTTTTATAAAATAAATGGCATTTTTTTCACCCTAGGGCTATTTTCTCCTGTGTGTCTAAGGAAGTGGTTTACTGTCTCTCATGCCCTTATGGTTTCTTCTATATAAGAGAAACCAAAATAATGTTTAAAATCAGAGTACAAGAGCATGTTAGAGACATTAAGAATCAAAATTTGCATAGACCTGTCACATCACATTTTCATGCAGTACACTTGGGGTCTTGTACCAGTTTGAAAGCATGTATTTTAGAACAAGTTTTGATTAAGGACGACGTTGCACTTAAAAACAAACTGTTATATAAATAAGCAGTCTGTATTTTAAAGTTTGCCACTTTGGTGTCTTATGGTTTAAACAAAGAACTTGAGCAGAAGCTTGTGCTTAATTATTTTAGTTAATTGATTAATGATGTGATATTTGTTATTTAGGTGGCGTTTGTGCTAGTGTGATGTTAACTCTGTGAAAGGCTTGCTAGCCAAGGCGCTGGAGTATTAAACAATTTTGGATTTTATGCTTCTGCAGTTGGTATTCTTCACTTTTGCTGTGTTTTTTTTTTATAAATATTAGGCAATCAGTCCGCAGACTATTACATGTCTAGCCAATATCCAGACAGTCACCTAAGCTGATAATCAAACCTTATACGATGTGTTTATAAGGTAAACACCTTAATTGTTATGTCTTTATGTATGTCATTATTTCATCCCCCAACCCTTGGTGATTGCTGCTGAAGATGTGGAGTCCTCTGACTGATGTACTTCTGACACCCACACACATGCACACGCATAAACACATTATGTACACACACACACACACACACACACACACACACACACACACACACACACACACACACACACACACACACACACACACACACACACACACACACACACACACACACACACACACACACACACACACACACACACACACACACACACACAAAAACAAAACACAAGTTAAATCTTTTAATTCAGCATTTAAGTAATATGTATACTTTTAACTCTGTCATGTGCATCCGATATGTTAACCAATGGTTGTTTGGCACCCAAAAAGGGTTTGTACCTGTTGCCCCAACCTTTTACCACATAGGTCTTAATATTGTTTAACAATGACTGTGGGTAGTTCCTATTCAGGAATGTTAACCATCTTATCAACCTTGGATAGGAACTACCCGCAGTCATGTGGATGCACATGACAGAGTTAATTATACAAATTCTTTTGTGTTGACTTTCAATAGTTGTTTAAATAAAATTAAGGATATAGTACTTAATAACCGGAACATTTTGAAAGTCAATAATGAAATTTTCAGAACATTAGGTAGGAAACAATTTTGTTTACAAAACAGCCAAGGATTGTAAATACCTACTTGAACATCCTTTAACCAGTAAAAACAGTAATAACAAAGGTAGCCATATATGTGGGATGTGTAAGCAGTACCCCTTTATCCTTTAACAATCTGTTATTACCTTCACCTGTTTTCTGCAGACAGTACACTTGACACTTGGTAACTGTGCCACCAAGGGGTGGTTTATATAGCTATATGTAAATTGTGTTTCAGGTTTTACATAGGGAAAACAGAAAGGCAATTTAGGAAAAGAATATACAAACACACACATACGAGATCTTGAAACAAACTTTCTTATATCGCTTTTAAAGTGCTCACAATAACAAGATTTTTATCATGCATTGTATATTTTGTATGTTTTGGAAAATGGTTTGATATTTTACTGTCATTACAACACTGTTTCATTTTAATTAATGACTTTTAACTAATGGCTTCAGTTTTGTGATTGGATAAAAGTTAACATGTTAACATGTGATTGCTTGAATAGGATATTTAAACTGACTAAGATGTGATAGCATGGTTCTGATAAAGTCCCATACTGTTTTAGGGATGAAAGCACTCAACCTTTACTTTGATATTTAATAAATGGATATTCTATCAGCATTCAGTTGTTCCTGTTTTTGGAGACATTTTCTGAAGAATTTGGTTTGTTTTTTTCAAAGGGAAATGATGCCTGTTAAACTTTGTCGACTTCTTTGAAACAGTCACTAAAGCCATGGACGAGGGGAAGGCATTGCACACTGCCTACCTTGACCTAGCCAAAGCCTTTAACACTATTCCCCAATTGGGTATAATAGATAAACTCTCCCAGCTAGGCATCAACCCATATGTTGCCAGATGGGTAGCTAACTGGCTCACTGATAGAACCCACTCAGTCAAAGTAGGAGAAGCCACCTCTAGTAGTAGACCTGTAATGAGTGGTGTACCCCAAGGATCAGTCTTGGGGCCTCTACTGTTTGGAATATACTTTTCTGAGGTGCAAGCCAAAACCAGTGGTCTGTGGGTGACCAAGTTTGCAGATGACTGCAAGCTGGGTGCTGTCTTAAATTCCCCTAGTGATGTGAACATCCTCCAAGAGGGCCTTACCCAAACTAATGACTGGTGCCAGAAGCATGGCCTCAAACTGAATGCCAAGAAATGCATCATTATCACCTTTGGGGAAAATATCAACCCCACTAATTATCACATTAATAACAATGTACTAAGCAATTACTCGTGAGGTTCTTGGGCAGCCAGGTTGATAGCAGCTTGACTTTTGACCACCACATTGCCTCCATTGTATGTAAGGCTTTCTACATTGCCCACCTCATAAATAAGGGTATTTCTAACAGGAACAAGGAGGTCATAACATCCCTGTACGCCTCCCTTATCAGACCCATTATCGATTACAATGCCTCCTTCGGCATGTACCTTGCCAAGCACATGCAGCAGTTGGAGAGACCACAGAGGTTCCTGACCAGGAAAATCCAGGGTCTCAAACACCTACCCTATACAGATAGGCAAAAAGTCTTGTCCCTCTACTCAGTCTCATACATACTGCTCAGAGGTGACATGTGTCTGGCATACAAGGCCATTTAAAGACCCAGCCTTGATGGAGTTGCTGCATATTCGTAAGACAAACTCCACTCTCGCAACCTGCATGCAAGGCCTTAACCTGGTCTGTGACATTAATAGAACTTGTTGGTGAGATAGATCTGTGTCCCAAAGACTCCCCCCATTTGTGGAATAGACTCCCTCTCCATGTCAAGCAGAGTACCTCTCTAGCCCTCTTTAAGAGGTTCCTGTATGACTGGATGAGAAACAGAAAATATACCCCTTGGATCCCACCCGTGTCCCTGCTGTATAGAGGAAACAGGTGCTGATGCTGAGGGAACATGGACAAAATTCTTGGCTAGGCTTATAAGGGCCTCTGGGCCAATAGCCTAGTATCATCCTATGAACCTATGAATCTATGTGATGCGACAGTTATGTTTTCAAGGTATACACTACCTCAGCCTGAATTGTTTCTTTCTAAGTTTGGTATTCATTTGGAGGCTGCATGGGCACACGCTGCTTTATTTGTATTCTGGGTTGCACTTTAATAGGGAACCATTACAAGGTTACTATAGCCACATGTTTATATTGTCATGCATTTGCATATTTGTCTGTTTACATATTTCAGTGTACTTTTAGATGAACAGAAGAAACACAGTGTGGCAGATAGGTCATGTTACATATCAGTGGAAAGAAGGTTTGTCTTTCAGATGTTCAAGCAAATAACAGTTTGTTCTGCTCCCTTTACTTAAGAGGGGGTGATGGGCATTCTATATAGTAGGGCTGAAGTATTGCAGCTGAGTGCCAGTTCTCTCTGTCAAGTAAGCAAAGCCTCAGTGCCAAAGAGGACACAAGGCCATCTGTGCTAATGAATTAAAAAAGCTGGCTATTCAGAGCATTAGCAGTTTCATAGGAATGTTCCCATCCCAACACACACAAATTTGTATTTAATAATTATCTGTCAGTTCTGCAGCATACTTTTCTCCTTTGTTCTTTGTTCTCAGCTTCTCATATCTCATTACATTCTCCTCCTCTTCTGGCAATTCTACTTTCTCATATAATTTAACCTATAATGTTGTGCTACATTAATACACTCCTACAGTCTGCTATTAAATAAACATTAATGCAGTGTTGTTCATATTACAGGAATAAAAGTAATGAACTCAATGAGAATAAAACTTAAATATTCTTCTCAATTACCTTCAACACATTCAAAAAAGAATACTCAGTCTCTAAATCCTAATCAGAAAAATCGCAGACCTAATATCTTTGAGCTACAAAGAAAGGCAGGAATCCCTATCCCTTTATTTAGAGTCTTATAGATTTTCAGGGAACATCTCTTTTTCTTGGGTCTATTGTCTGCCATCAAATGGGCTAACCATTGAATGGCTGAACATTGAACAATAAGCACTGAAAGTTCGCTGACTGAACTTTAATTTCACCAACAGGGTAAGTAACTACTTGTCCAACACTTCCCCATGTCACACACAGAAGTGTTTCAAACCTCTTTTCTCCACTGTTGTGCAGTCTCAGAGTTAGTATATAGTAAGGGGGGTATGGAGGGGTAAAGCCCCCCACCTTGATGGGTTTGAAACACTTCCATGTGTGAGACAGGAAGGAATTTATGAAGTCTGTTTGCTACACCTTCTTAGCTTTTAAAAAAAAGTATAATCCTCCTTTTTCCAGCACTCCACTCACTCTTAGATTCTTTCTGAGTGCTTTATCCTGTATTGTGACTAGCTGACCCACATTTTCTGGAAATTGTAAAAAGCATAAAAAAGAAAGTACATGCATTTGTACAAAACAAATACCTTAAAGTTAAAATCTCCAAATGGATGGTCACCCAGAAGTGTTGCAACCAGTCCTGTTACCAGAAAAATAAGACTATGAAATATGTGAAAGTCAAGATGCAATGACAACTCCTGAAGTTGTCTGTCCAAATAAATCTCTTCAGAAGTAAGAACTGTCTCAGAATTAAGAAAGAATGTCCCTTATAAATTATTCTGTTAAATACTCTAGATATATTGTCTGTTCTAGTGTTAAAGAATGCTTCTAAGACTGAATTGTTTTAATTTTAAAATGCCTCAGTTTGCACAAAAAGAACTTTATGCCAGTGTGAATAGACCATGATATTGTTAATGGGTAATTCACAGTAATGAATGTATTATAGCACATGCTTGCTTCATAAATATATTGATTTTATGTGTAAAAGGGGCTTGGTAAACATGTAGTAATATAGCTTTAAATGCTGATGTACTAGCTATATATCATGTGGTACACTGACATTCCTGGGAATCAGTTTGAATATAGACTTTGTGGAGGTCAGACTACCACTTTTTTGTCACTGTGTACTATTATAGTTGTGTTATTGGGGAATAAGTCCTCCTTGCCAACTATCAAGTATGGGCTGTTTCCCTTATAGGATACTCCACAAATACTCAAAAGATACAAGTACTAATTACTAAAACAGATCATTCTTATATTAGCAAAAACAAAGCACCACTTTAGTAATCACTCTGGGGCACAGTTGTTTCCATTCCTAAGTTGTTCTACAGTTCTTATTCGCACACTTTTGCTTAGTGCACTCCAGCTTGCAGCTTGTCCTCAGTTGCCATTAAACTTTCCTTTGGAATTTTTAAATGGCCTTTAAACTTAAGTGGGCTAAAAATAAACATTTCTAACTTTGATAGATACACACTGATCAAAATATAAACTGCTGTCAACCATTGTCTGTAAACTTTTAGTGGTAATAGTAGGAGAGGAGGTGGAAGGCATGGCTGAAGGCAGGAAGAGAGGAGAAAGGCTAGGACTGTGGTAATGAGGGTCGGAACTTTGAATGTTGGCAGTATGACTGGTATAGGGAGAGAGCTAGCCGATATGACAGACAGAAGGAAGGTTGGTACATTGTGTGCAAGAGACCAGATGGAAGGGGAGTAAGGCTAGGTGTATCGGAGGTGGGTTCAAATTATTTTATCATGGTGTGGATGGAAGGAGAAATGGCGTAGGAGTTATGCTGAAGGAACAGTATGCTAAGAGTGTTTTGGAGGTGAAAAGAGTGTTGGATAGAGGGATGATTATGAAGCTGGAAATTGATGGTGTAATGATAAATGTTATTAGTGCATATGCTCCACAAGTTGGGTGTGTGATGGATGAGAAAGAAAAAATTTGGAGTGAGTTGGATGAAGTCATGATGGCTGTACTCAAGGGTGAGAGAGTGGTGATTGGAGCAGATTTCAATGGGCATGTTGGTGAAGGGAGCAGAGGGGATGAGGAAGTGATGGGTAGGTACGGTGTTAAACAAAGGAATGCAGAAGGTCAGATGGTAGTGGATTTTGCGAAAAGGATGGACATGGCTGTGGTGAATATGTATTTTACAAGAGGGAGGAGCATAGGGTGACATACAAGAGTGGAGGAAGATGCACACAGGTGGATTATATCTTATGTAGGAGGGCCAGTTTGAAGGAGATTGAAGACTGTAACGTGGTGACCGGGGAAAGTGTAGTTAGGCAGCATAGGATGGTGGTTTGTAAGATGACGTTGGTGATCAAGAAGAGGAGGAGGAGTGTGAGGGCAGCACCAAGGATCAAATGGTGGAAACTGAAAAAGGGTAATTGTGAGGTGGAGTTCAGGGAAGAGTTAAGACAGGTACTGGGTGGCAGTGAAGAGTTACCAAATAGCCGGGTAACTACAGCAGAGCTAGTAAGGGAGACGGTTAGAAAGGTGCTTGGTTTGACATCTGGACACTGGAAGGACGACAAGGAGACATGGTGGTGGAATGAGGAAGTACAGGAGAGTATACAGAGGAAGAGGCTGGCAAAGATGAAGCGGGATTGTCAGAGAGATGAAGAAAGTAGACATGAGTATAAGGAGATGAGGCGTATGGCAAAGTGAGAGGTGGCAAAGGCTAAGGATAAGGCATATGAAGAGTTGTATGAAAGGTTGGACACTAAGGAGGGAGAAAAGGACCTGTACCAATTGGCTAGACAGAGGGACTGAGCTAGGAAAGATGTGCAGCAGGTAAAGGTGATAAAGGATAATGAGGGAAACATACTTACAAGTGAGGAGAGTGTGTTGAGCAGATGGAAAGAGTACTTTGAGGGGTTGATGAATGAAGAGAATGAGAGGGAGAGAAGGTTGGATGATGTGGGGATAGTGAATCATGAAGTGCAATGGATTAGCAAGGAGGAAGTAAGGATAGCTATGAAGAGGATGAAGAATGGAAAGGCTGTTGGTCCAGATGACATACCTGTGGAAGCATGGAGGTGTTTAGGTGAAATGGCAGTGGAGTTTTTAACCAGATTGTTTAATGAAATTTTGGAAAGTGAGAGGATGCCTGAGGAATGGAGAAAAAGTGTTTTGGTACAGATTTTTAAGAATAAGGATGATGTGTAGAGCTATAGTAACTACAGAGGGATTAAATTGATCAGTCACAGCATGAAGTTATGGGAAAGAGTAGTGGAAGCTAGGTTAATAAGGGACGTGATGATTAGTGATCAGCAGTATGGTTTCATGCCAGGAAAGTGCGCTTCAGATACGATGTTTGCTCTGAGAGTGTTGATGGAGAAGTAAAGAGAAGGTCAGAAGGAGTTGCATTGTGTTTTTGTAGACTTAGAGAAAGCATATGACAGGGTGCCTAGAGAGGAGTTGTGGTATTGTATGAGGAAGTAGGGAGTGTTAGAGAAGTATGTAAGTGTGGTACAGGATATGTACCAGGGTAGTGTGACAGTGGTGAGGTCTGTGGTGGGAGTGACGGATGCGTTTAAGGTGGAGGTGGGATTACATCAAGGATCAGCTCTGAGCTCTTTCTTATTTGCAATGGTGATGGACAGGTTGACAGACGAGATCAGACAGGAGTCCCCGTGGACTATGATGTTTGCAGATGACATTGTGATCTGTAGTGAGAGTAGGGAACAGGTGGAGGAGACACTGGAGAGATGGAGATATGCTCTAGAGAGAAGAGGAATGAAGGTCAGCAGGACTAAGACAGAATATATGTGTGTGAATGAGAGGGAGGATAGAGGAATGGTGAGGATGCAAGGAATAGAGATGGCGAAGGTGGATGAGTTTAAATACTTGGGATCAATAGTTCACAGTAATGGTGAGTGTGGAAGAGAGGTGAAGAAGAGAGTACAGGCAGGATGGAGTGGGTGGACAAGAGTGTCAGGAGTGATTTGTGACAGATGAGTACCAGTAAGAGTGAAAGGGAAGGTCTACAAGAGGGTAGTGAGACCAGCTATGTTATATGGGTTGGAGACAGTGGCACTGAAAAAAAGGCAGGAGTTAGAGCTGGGTGTGGCAGAGTTAAAGATGTTAAGATTTGCACTGGGTGTGATGAGGGTGGACAGCATTAGGAATAAGTATATTAGAGGGTCAGCCCAGGTTGGAAGGTTTGGAGACAAAGCCAGAGAGACAAGATTACGTTGGTTTGGACATGTGCTGAGGCTGGATGCTGAGTATATTGGGAAAAAGATGCTAAGGATGAAGCTACCAGGTAACAGGAAAAGAGGAAGGGCTAAGATAAGGTTTATGGATGTGGTGAGAGAATACATGCAGGTGGTTGGTGTGACAGAGCAAGATGCAGAGGACAGGAAGAAATGGAAACAGATGATCCGCTGTGGCCGAAAGATGATGATGATGAGTAGTGTTCTTTTTATGATTTGATATTTATTCTATAAATATAATTTATGTCTTTTTGCCAAATCTCATGCTGCTACATTTTGGACATTACATGTGACACCATTATTCACCATCACTACTGTCATGACCTCGGGCTCTGAAGTTCACTTCCTAAGAATATCAGCTCAATGTATTTGTTACGAGTAGTCCCTGTAAACTAAAACAGTCCCTGCTAAACATTTCATAATACTGGTCTTATATGGCACTTAAGCACAAATTATTCTATTTAATTAATCTTTGAGAAGGTAAATAAACTGGTACTGTCTGGTCACTGCTCCTCATTGGTAATGTGTATATGGGACTGTTTGACCATACTTTACTCTCTTTTATTAATGAAGAAAAG
Organism: Protopterus annectens; assembly: GCF_019279795.1. Lineage (NCBI taxonomy): Eukaryota > Metazoa > Chordata > Ceratodontiformes > Protopteridae > Protopterus > Protopterus annectens. The sequence goes on along the minus strand of NC_056739.1, from coordinate 1,612,436,123 downwards.
AACCACCACAAGGAGAACCAAAGGTCTGGTGAGGTAAATGTAAGTCCAAAATAGTAAAATTAGACCAACACAGACCAACACACTGGTCTTTATAAATGTAGCATTACTCTGATTTGAGTTAACACCAAACAGATACTTGAGAAGAACATTTCTACCGAATAGTTTCAAGTCCAAAATAGTTATTGTGCAGAGACAAGTATTCAAATGCTCCCAGCCAGTCACATGTATCTGAGAGGACAGGCATGTCCCCATGTAAGTGCTGCAAGGCATGCAGCTCCATAAGCAAAGACTTTAGTTTTATATATCCAGGAACAAACAAAATATACCAGTCAAGACTTTACGCTGACTGCCAAACAATGAATGTTGTATATCTCACTAAGTGTAACAAATGCCCATGTTTTTATGTGGGAAAAAACTAATAGGTGGCTCAAGGAGCATATATTACAGCACCCTAGTGACATTAGATTGAAAGAGAAGCATTTTTGCATTCATGAAAATCATAGTTTTGTTTTTATGGTGCTGCAGCTGTGTATTGAGAATGCAAGGAAAGGTGATATTAAAAACATCACTGAATTTTCTGAGGTACGGTGGATAGTTGAGATGGAAGCTGACATATATCCAGGACTTAATTGGTTAATTTCCTTGAAACCTGTTCTAAGAGGGCATAATTTTAATCATTGATTGACTATGCGATGGTTTTAAAACAGAGTTGTTCTCTACTTGGATTATGATCTGAAGAAGGGCAAGAACCTGAAAATGCTAATCCCTTTTATATTTTTCAAGTTTTTCTACGTTTATATTTTATGCGTTTATTTTATTAAAGTTTTATGAATGTTTTCATGGTGGTCTGTGTGGGTCTAGTTTTACAATTTTACTCTCTCTTATTCATATTATTTCTCTAGAACATTTAGTTTACATACTGTAAATATTATTGAATCAACCTTTATAATTATGGAAGGTAAAGGTATTTGTGTGAGGGTGTTTCTCTCTGATGTTCTGTCTTGTGCTGAATATTCATTTTGTAGCGTTGTTGCCTCACAGCAAGAGGTTCTCCCGTTCGATTCTCGGCTGGAGCACCTTCTGTGTGGAGTTTGTATGCCCTCCCCGCAGCCAAGGGCATGCAGGTAGGTGCGAGCGTGAATGGGTGTACCTTTGTTGAAGGTTGGGCGTCGGGCTGGCAACTCGGCACCGTAAAATCCACTGCCAATCATGAGCAGACCGGGGTTCCGCTGTGGTGCCCCCTAACTGGGAAAAGCCGAAAGACTTTTTGCATTTCTTGTTTATCATTAGTAGGGTACGACTTTGTGACTCACAATGAGTGCTTGAATCAAGTCCATTAACCTCTGTTTCAGTGATGCTCTCACATTTAATGTATGAAATCTAGCAACACAGGATTTGGCAAAAAGACATAAATTATGATTATAAAATCATAAAAAGAACACTATTGTTGCCATTACAAATTTAGACACAGTGGTAGACAACATTAACAATAAATTAAAATTTTGATCAGTGTGTGTATCTGTCAAAGTCAGAAATGTATATTTTTAGCCCACTTAAGTTTAGGGGTCATGTCTAGTCACTCCAGGAAGATCATCATCCCATTTTATATTTTACTGATCCAACCATGTGTTAAATATAATGCATTGCAATACAATGTATTTATAACCTTCAAACAAAAGTACAATGATAGTGTATTAAAACACTCATTATATATATATATATATATATATATATATATATATATATATATATATATATATATATATATATATATATATATACGTTTGGGATCAGTGCTCTCAGTAGACCATATCATTTTGATAACTTAATGGCCAAGATCAGCCATGCATCTGTCAAATTTGTTTGTTTCTGCTGAAAAGAATACTGCATTGTAATTCCCATAGTACTTATAACATTTTCAACAGCCATTTTTAACAGTGCTGTGAGCTTTCTCATACATATATTATTGGATACTTGGCCATTAATGCTACATTTAGATATTCTTTGTGTTTCTTCACATGTAGGATGCACTGTTTGAAAATAAGTGGGTATTACATCCCTGGGGCCAGGGACAGATTAATTGCCGCTACAGGCCCACATGTCAGAAATACACCCTACTGCTTTTAGTCTCAATTTAGTCTGAAATAATGCTGTTATCACAGTAGATAAACAGGCAGCCTGATAATTTTCACCTCCAGGCCCTTGAAGTTCATAATATAGCACTGCCTATGGCTATAGCAATGTGACAATAAGTTTGTATAAACATTAGTCAGGGTGGAGTGCCCTACAGAGTTAAAGTTAAATAAATATAAACCCACCTCTGAGGAAAGCCAGAATTCTGACTTTTGTGCTTATACAGTGCCCACTTAGTAAGCACACTGGCTGCTTAGACAGCCTAAGAACTTGTTAGACTATCTTGTCATCACCAACATTTGCACCTCAGACATCTGGATATCCATTTAAAAATGGATGTGCTTACAGAAAATTTTAGCACCTTGTCTCCTGTTACAGAAGGGACAGACAGACAAAGTAGGCCAAAAGAAATTGTACTTCAACAGTTTAAAAATGTGTTGTTGGCTGAAAGTTCTTGACATTACAGCATCACTTAAACTGAAATTGGCGCTCCTTGAATTTTCTTTCAGAGTATTTATCCCCTTAAATGTCAAAGCTTTGTTTAGCACTGCATAATTTGAACTGTGATACCAGATTTATCACTGAGCCCTGAACAGCATAAGATGTTATTACACAGGTACTAGATGCTACTTCAATTTGCATATTATATTATATATAACTTTAGACAAAGACAAAATA